>NC_063057.1:590000-620000 GCF_018812025.1 Megalobrama amblycephala
ACTAAAATACATGAAGAAAACTGACTGACCGCATAAACGATGGACTCATGCCACAAGTTAAACACCCTGAAACTCCACCCACATTCTCCAAACATCCAATCGCACGGTCCCAATGCCGTGACTGACAGCTCCTCCAGACTCTGAAATGAACCATTCAGGAACCACAGAGTTTCTAAACACACAAACAGCTGCGAATGCAACTCAACACAACCTCCCTGAACTCTGAGCGTTAAATAACCAGAGCTCACACACATCACGACACCAGAGCTCCTTCATTTCTGACGTCTAGACACCGACACACACCTGTCCGAACTGAAACAAACCACTGCATTTCATCTACGAGCTCAAATTAATGAGCCGTGAAGAGAAGTGACCACGGTAAAGAAGCTTTAGACATTCACTGTAGGCCTTATAGCTCAAATGAAACCGAGATTTGAACCTTAATCTTCAGAGAGACCAAATCTAGCTTTTCATCTCGGTAACATTTTACATTCTCTCCCTTTCCTAGACCAGCCTTGATGTTGAACTTCAGTGTAATCGGCTGCATGTCTCTCATTTCACCCTCAAAGCCACAGAGAAACTGACACTCGCTTCTCATTTCTCTCTCTGCTCTGTGGTTCAGGGAACATTAATGGTCAATGCATTACCATGGTAACGGTGAGATCTGCAGCCTGAGCGGCTCACAAAGGGTTAATGAACATCACTGATAATGCTGTGAGGAGACCGGGGCTAGTTGTCACAGGCTTTTTGCAAATGGGGCATGTTGTCACACCATATAAACAATGTCAGTCTGCAAAATATTTAGCTAACAGATACTGTAATTAATCGATTATATGAAATTAGAAAATACTACACATCAGATTTTAATTATGGAAAAACATGCTGGAGACAACATGCATTTGTTTTTGACATGATTTTACATTATGTTTCTATACGTGAAGTTCACTCTTAAACACTGGTCTGAAATCAGCAGAAATGCTCCGGAATGGATCACATGTGCCTGTAAATGAAAAGACGCACATGTTTCTGTGTTAACCTCGGCGCGTTCTGGGGGGGTGCGCGCTCTCGCCCACCGCACGCGGCCTGCTAATGACACGAGCGTATGCGCGGCCGCGCTCCCATCAAACACACACAGATTAATGTGATGATTAATATGATCGACAGATTATGAGCTGTTTCCACATCTTCAAAACCTCTCCTTTCACACACGCGTGTGATGTGTGCAAAACATCTCGAGCGACAATAAACATATTTACAATTATTATTATTATTATTATATTAAATTACGTTTTATGTTAAATTAAATCATCATATGCCGAACCAAATATTTTATTTTTCTCACAAGCGATCATTTTAATTAGGCTTAACTATAGTTAGTTATAAAAATAAATAACATGATATTAAGTAGCCTACAATAAACAAATAGCATATGAATAATTATCAATTTTTCCAGCGTTTGGGTCGTTTCCAGATCCTGGGTCAGATGTAATAACCCAGCGGTTGAGTTATTTATCGCGAGGTTTTTGCGCCCTCTTCAGGAGAGAGCAGTGCAGCGCCGTCAAATTGGTGCATGTCTTCGGTAAAATGCAGGTTTGTGCACGTTTTATTTTATCTAAAACTTCGTTATTGTTCTGTATATCGTTTTTTTTTTTTATGCAAAGCAACAAACAGAGGCGTGATGTGAGTCACAAGTGTCGCCTGATGCATTGCATGACATTTTACAGAATATAAATCCTTAGGATGTTAAAATGTATTCTCAGAACTGCAAACTGATTATTTATGGACAGGTTATGGAGTCAGTCGCAGCATTTTTCGGCGGTCTGAAGTTATCAGTTCCCCCGCCGAACGCGAGTCATCTCCGGCACGAGATCCAGCGGCGTTACGCTGGAAACAGAGACTGATCGATTACACGTGAATTACTTCTCTAAGTTTCATTTTTACTTCTAATATTTGTTAAACGAGCTTAAAGGCAATATGTATAAAAAAACGTTATAAAATATGATTAAAAATAAAGGAATTATCATGCAAAGCAGTGGTTGTGTGGAGCATTTAAAAAAGTTTAGATTTAAGTTAATCAGTAACATTAATTCATGTATGAAAGAAAAAAATAAGCTAATATTATAGTAAATTCTGGGTTAAATAAATAAACCCAATTTGCTGGGTAAAATGAACCCAACATGTGTTCTGTCCTATATTTACCCAGCCCTTGGGTTGTTTTTAACCGTGTTTTTATATGCAGTATTTTTGCACGTCAGGTTACTTTCCAAAAATATCCCAATCATTTCCTGCATGTGAAAACAGTTCTGAGAGGGATTTTGTCATGCACGTCCAGGGAAAAAAAGGAAAAGAAAAGCCTGATGTTTTCTTGTGAAAGTAAAAGGCTTTTGTTGGTGATAAATAGTTCCTGTGAGGTTAAAGTGTGTCAGCGCGAGCGTGATCTGGAGCTGCTGCGCGTGATTTTCTCTCTCTCTCTCTCTCTCTCTCTCTCTCAGGATTCATTTCTACAGCCTAAACCAAAACAGCCTGTGCTGTCCACAATATAATCCTATCTTCTTCTTCTCTCTATTTCCCTCATTTATTTTGAATTCTGACCATTTAAAAAAAAAAAAAGTCTGAAAAACGCATAGAATTGCACAGAGCAGCTGAAATTCGAACATTTTTAAATCCTAGTGCAGTAAATTTCTACCTTATTTTGTAAATGAATTGATTGCTTTGCAGAGACAAAAATATGCATGCGCATAATCTAGATAGATTACAATACATTTAATATTCTAAATTGACAAAGTATAATTTAAACATAAACATACTATGAAATATCTAAAGGTCTATTATAAAAATCGAAACTCTTCATTTTATACACTTGTTTTTGTATGAAAGACTTTAATTGGTTTGTCTGTCGACACAAATGATTAGAGAGTTCATAAGTTTGTCTTTTCTCACACACTCACGCGCGCGCGCCTTCAGAAGCTCTGACCAATGAGCGCGTGAGTGACGGTACGACCGGACAGCACGGGACCGTTTCAGACACACACACACCCGGTACCTGATGATGAACGATCACCGGAGGAGATGCAAGCTGTAGAATAGAATAGAATAGAATAGAATAGAATGTTGTGGAAATATTGATCCCAAACAAAAGCTGTGAGTATACATTAAAAATAATATGTTTTTGTGAGCTTTACTGTGGAATAATAATAATATTTTAGGCCTTTAGCATTTTTTATTATCATAACAGAATGTTTTGGTGTAGTAACATCTTGTGTAATTGTGTAGTCTGATAATAAATAAATATATTATCCATTTGCATCTGTTTAGAGTTTTGGGAAACGGAATCAGATTCGTAAAGTTTCGCTGCTGTCTGAGGCCTGCGCGGGTCAGATGCGCGTCCACGCGTCTCTTGTACACCTGTCCGGTGAGCTCCGCGTCTCTCCCGCTGGATGTATCGAGACTTTTAAAGGGATTTGAACTCAATTAAACGGCACGATGAAGGAGAAATCGAAGACAGCGGCGAGGACGCGCCGGGAGAAGGAGAACAGCGAGTTCTACGAGCTCGCCAAAATGCTGCCGTTACCGTCCGCGATCACGTCTCAGCTGGACAAAGCGTCCATCATCCGCCTGACCAGCAGCTACCTGAAGATGCGACTGGTGTTCCCGCAAGGTCAGATCCCCTCATTAACACTCATTCACTAATTAAACAGGCTGGGATTACGCGCTGAAAAATAAAGAACCTTTGACATTCCATTCACAGAAGATGCTTTATTTATTATTATTATTATTATTAACACTAAGAAACAAAAATGATCACTGAAAGGTTCTTCTACGTCACACACCCGTTTGGAACATTTATTTTTAAGAGCGCGCAATAATTAATAATAATAAGGATTTTTTTTATCACGCCGGTTCGCTATATTTCTTAGGAAAAAAGTTCATTATGTTTCAATATCATATCAGAGTCAGAGGAGGAAATGCACATAATAAATCCATCAGTTTTCTATCAGTTTATATTTTTTATTAGGCCTAAATTATATGTTTCTGTCTGAGAAACACGCGCTAAAAATATGGACTAGCACGAAATTACTCATTTTCTGTCACATTAATATATATATATATATATATATATATATATATATATATATATATATATATATATATTAAAAAAGCGCCATAAACTTGACTTAAAAAATACTGAATGTGGCAGAACAAATTCTATTCTATTCTATTGATTATTACAAAGTGCATTAGGCCTAAACTATAAAACTATTTGCGCTTCAAACCATGTGTTTATAATTACGACAATATATTAAAATATTATGGTAAGAAATGCAATATCAAGCAACATAACGAGCTAAAAATAACTGGAACATTCAATGCACAAATAAGGTGGATTGGATATATGATATATTTTGTCTTTCAAATCGATTTCAAATAATTGTTCAGATTCGAAATGAATTATTTTGAGTGTGTTTGAGATGATCGGAAATAAAAATTCTGATACTTGTGTGTTTAAAGCAAAAAAAAAAGAGAGGTTTTAATGAGATATTAGACTTTGAATCACTTTTTTTGTATCTAATTATTTTTAAGAGTCTCGAGGCCTGAATATGATAGATAGATAGATAGATAGATAGATAGATAGATAGATAGATAGATAGATAGATAGATAGATAGATAGATAGATAGATAGATAGATAGATAGATAGATAGGGCTGGTATAAGTGGTGTTTGTGAGAGGATCGAGTTGCTCTGAGGGTCGTCCTCTCGCGGTCACGAGCGTGACTGCGCACCCGCCGCGCTCATTACACCGGGGGCGCGTGCAGACCTGCTGTCTGGACAGCGCGAGCACGAGTCACTTAAGAGCAGATGAATTTATAATTGATGCTCGAGCGGGTGATTTTTTTTTTCTCTCCTTCTTTGAAAGGGCTGAACAGTCTGCATCTGACAGAAACATAATTTTCATTAATTAAGCAGCTTAATTTACAGCGATGCCAAGAAAAGTAACGTGAAGTGTGATAATTAAAGCAAATTGTTGTTGTTTTTTTTTTTTTTCCCAGCAGAAATCAGTGTTCGTCACATCATAATGCTGTGTTTACAGTTATCCGAAGCTGTGGAGAATAAATGTTTGATCAGAGACACTGATGAGAATATTCAAATTAAATGACAACAAACTTTAAAAACTCATATAAACAAAAGCACTTCATTTTGTTTCCTGCGGTATTTGAATTATTTTTTTTTTTCTGTGTCTGTAATCTAATAAAAACAAAATATAAACGTTGCCTTTTCACCTTCATATTCATCAGCTTTGGAATAATGCAAATATGGAGAAAATAATGCAAACTGAATAAAATCCTCTGAAAGCCTATAATTATAGCATTGTTATAGTCTAGTAGTAGTAAAATAATATAATATCACAATAATAAAAATGATAGATTTCGTGTGTGTGTGTGTGTTTATAGGCCTACATGTGTCATATAGTGTCGATGAAGAAATCAAAGTTAATGTTTAAACGTGAATTCAGCAATGACTTTCATTCTAATATTTTACAATTTCTATTCTAATTGTATTTTTAAACAATTGCATTCTTGTAAAATCTATAATAAGATGATTAATAATTACAGTACTTTATCTATGTAAGGAGGAAAGCTCGTGAACTGTATTAACATGTCAGTCACGCGGATCCGCGCGTGTTTGCGGCTCATGTCCGTGATTTGCTTTCCTGACGCCACTGTTTGTTCACGAGCTTAGATTCACTCACACCATCGATATGATTACTGTCTCTCACACACATGCACGCGTGCGCGCACACACATACACACTATAAGCCAATATATGATCATTTATCATACTAGGTTAAGTGAATGTTATTATAATAACGATACACATTATACAGTTATAGTTAATAATCAGAATAAAATATTATAAAGGCTATTCTATAACAGAGCTGAATGTATGTGGATTGGTTGAAAGTCAGAGTTGGAAACGTCTTGAAAAAAATGTGTATTTTTCCACAAATTTTGTAGTATGGAAATTGTATAATATTTCTAGTAATTGTGCAGTTAATTCTCATATTGTATTTTCAGAAAGTTCTGGAATATTTTTCCTCTCCTCAAATTTGTCATTACCGAAACACAATAATACATAATTTAATAAGAAGGGTCACATTGACCTGTTAAGATTTTGTTTACATCTACCTTATTTTTTTTTGCTATTTTAAATCAATAACAATTCAATTTTAACAATATTTCAAGTGTAATTTATGAGATTTGTTGTATTTTGAATGCAATCTTTCTTTGTAAAGTCATAAAGATTATCAAACTGATTTCAAAGTGAAGGATTCATTAGTTTGAATAAACATTGAATCAAACACTATAATAACATCTTATACTTTATTTTTGACAAAACATCACATGTTCAGTAGTGACAGTAATGTGTTGGTAGTGACCACATCACATGACACAATTTAACTCACATACTAGAACACTAATGATTTGCAATAACTGTACTAAAATTTTGTTTATTTTCCCCAAAATAACCAATGTGTTCCTTTTGTCACTACCAGAACAATGATGTCACTACCGAAACTTCACGTTTCGGTAGTGATAATTTTAGACACTTTTGAGCCGCTCAAAGATGATGATCAGCACATGGTTATCTAAAACTACAAAAAACTACATTTAATGGTATAACACTCAAAAGTTTTTTCTGCTTATTTGCAGAAAAGGGTGTTTCGGTAGTGACGTTCCTTAAAGTTGCACGCAGATTTTCAGAGTTTTGAACACATTTAACTCAGAATGATGATCTATCTGCTGTGAAAGAGAGGCTGTGAGAGGAATATTTCCTGATCAGAAATGTAGAAGTGTGTTAAAATCAGTCTCAGACAATGACTCAAACACACACTGTTCCGGTAGTGACGTGAAAATGCAGGACACATTTTTTTTACATAAAGTTTCATAATTTAAAAATAAAGTATAAAATAAATATATTTTTTAACTTCACTTAAAAAAAAATATATATTTATTTATTTATTTATTTAAACCACAATGGAAAAAATTACAAAAATAAATTCAATATCATTTCCACAAGTTGAAATGTAGGGGTCAGCGTTCGGGACAGACACCTCCCAATTGAAAGTACCCAATAAATGATGATTTTATATAGCCTATATTAATCTTACTGATATTTTAAATATTATTGTGGGATTCAATAGATAATAGGAGGATCTAAACATCTAAAATGTGAATAACTGAATGTGTTTTTTGCTTGTGGGACAGCAGTTTGCACCAATTCTGTAGAATGCATGTAAGTTGTCTACAATATAAAGCAAAGTGCACAAACTGCTATATTTGTGATTATGAATTCATCATGCAGATTGTGTATTTGTGTAGGTTTGGGGGAGGTGTGGGGTCGAGCCAGATCTATAGATAACAGCACGCATGAGCTCGGATCTCATTTACTCCAGGTAATAATCAGCAAGATGCTTCAGGTAATATTAAGACTTTATTATTATTATTATTATTATTATCGGCTTTAATAATTCAGAAATACTGCAGGAAATGTTTTAAATGACGACAATGTTTCAATGCATGCCTGGTTCTTGTTTAATGACGCTTCTTTGCAGATTGTTCTGTGCTTGTTTCTGTCATGACCCGTGTGCTGTTCTCGATCTGCAGACGTTAGACGGGTTTATATTTGTAGTCGCTGCTGACGGAAAGATCATGTACATTTCTGAGACGGCGTCGGTCCATCTGGGACTCTCACAGGTGAAGAACATTCTAACACCAGCGTTTACGCAGCTCACATCTGACAGTAGAATTACAGAAGTCCTTTCACACAGGTAGAATTGACCGGAAACAGTATTTACGAATATGTTCATCCGGCCGACCATGACGAGATGGCCGCGGTTCTGACGCCACAACCGTCATACCACTCGCACTTCGTCCAAGGTAAGACACTACTGAAATAGTATTTTCTTGTAAAATGTACAAATTTATGTTCTAAAAATGTTGTGAGGCAATCACGAATTAGTGTGCATATTATGGAGATAAATAATTGCTCGTCTTGCACTGCTCTGTGATGCTCCACGCATGACGTCATCATGTTGGAAAGCTCACGTGTGACGGAGGCGGAAGTACCGATCCAGTGTTTACAAAGTGAACGTGCAAAGAATAAATCAAACGGCCTTTACAAAAAAAGCCGATGTCGGGCGATTTTAAAGTTCAGTTTTTTGCGCATAACCTTTCCAACATGATTACGTCATGCGTGGAGCATCACAGAGCAGTGCAAGACGAGCATTTGTGGTTAAAAAGTATATTTTTTTAGAAAATGATCGATGGTTTCTCTAGATGAGACTCTTATTCCTCGTCTGGGATCATGTAGAGCTCTTTGAAGCTGCACTGAAACTGACATTTGGACCTTCAACCCGTTGAACCCCAGTGAAGTCCACTATATGGAGAAAAATCCTGGAATGTTTTCCTTCATTTCTTTTCCACTCAAGAAAGAGAGACATGAACATCTGGGATGACATGGAGGAGAGTGAATTATCAGGACATTTTCATTCTGAAGTCAACTCATATTTTTCTCATTTCAGAGTATGAAGTGGAGCGATCGTTCTTCTTGAGAATGAAGTGTGTTTTGGCTAAGCGTAACGCCGGGCTCACGAGTGGAGGATATAAGGTACAAACCAGAGTTTTATTTTAGTTTCATTCATATTTTTAGGTACATGCTGCATTAATAGAGCTGACCTTTGACCCTCAGGTGATCCACTGCAGCGGCTATCTGAAGATCCGGCCACTGGGTCTGGACGCGTCTCCGTTCGACGGCTGTTATCAGAACGTGGGTCTGGTGGCGGTGGGACACACGTTACCGCCCAGCGCCGTCACCGAGATCAAACTTCACAGCAACATGTTCATGTTTCGGGCCAGTCTGGATATGAAGCTCATTTTCCTGGACTCAAGGTGGAGTGTGAGAGATAACTGATGATTAACACACAGGACACACACTGTTTCTCCACGCATTTCTCTTCTACAGTAAATGTATCGTGATTTAAGAATGTTCAGATATTTGTGCTGGAAAACAAGAGTGTTCTGTGCCAATCAGGGTTTCAGAGCTGACAGGATATGAGCCACAGGACCTGATTGAGAAGACCCTGTATCATCACGTGCACAGCTGTGACAGTTTCCACCTGCGCTGCGCTCATCACCTCCGTGAGTCCAGCTGCAGCCCGACACTGATCTTCAGAGTGCAGTAATGCTGTAATGTTTAACGTGTGTGTGTGTGTGTGTGTGTGTGTGTAGTGCTGGTGAAAGGACAGGTCACCACTAAGTATTACCGCTTCTTGTCGAAGCACGGCGGATGGGTTTGGGTTCAGAGTTACGCCACAATCGTGCACAACAGCCGCTCGTCTCGGCCGCACTGCATCGTCAGCGTCAATTACGTCCTCACGTGAGTCCCACACACACACACACACACACACAGGTTTGTTTTTGTGAAAAAAATAAATAAATAATAAAAAAAAAAATAATATATATATTCAAAAGGTTGAGGTTGGTAAGCATTTTTTAATGTTTTGAAAGAGTCTCTTCTGCTCACTAAGGCTGCATTTATTTGATCAAAATTACAGTAATATTGTGAAATTATTTATTTATTTTATCCTATTTAAATAATTAAATATTTTTAAAATCATTATTTTTTATTTATTTATTTAATTAAATAATAATTTTATTATCATCATTAATGTATTATTTATTTTTTATCATTAATTTAAAAATAAATAATGCTATAAATATTTTCTAATTTATAATAATTATCTAATGTTTATATTCAAAAATATTTAATATTTTGAAGATTTAAAAAATATTTTAAGCTGTATTTATTTGATCAAAAATACTGTAAACATATTGTGAAATATTATTACAATATAAAAAACATTTTTTATTCACTATACCTTCTTTATTGTGTTTAATATTTAATAAATAATTAGTCATTTTTATTAAATATTATTATTATAAATATTTAATATTTATTATATTTAATAATATTTAATATTTTGGAGTTGGTAAGATTAAAGACTTTTAAAAAAAATACAGTAGAAACTGTGTAATATTATTACAATTTAAAATAATTGTTTTTTATTATTTATAATAAATTCCATATATAATGTATAATTTTTATTAATTATTATTATAAATAATATTTAATCAATAATAAATAAATATTTTAAAATAAATATTTATTATATAACAATACCGATCATATTTTAAAAATATAATTTATTCCTGATGGCGAAGCTGAATTCTCCGAAGACTCGTCCGGACTCTAGTGTTTGATGGTTTACAGTGCGGGTCATTCTGAGGTCATCTGAAACTACAATATCACTGAAAAACCTGCAGCTCATTATACAAACATGATAAGAGCAGAATAAAGGCTGTTGACCGTCTGTCCCGCTAAGTTCAGTAGTTCAGATAGAGGCTGCGGGGTCAAAGGTGACGAACACAAAACCACAGGTGTGAAATCAATGAGAGACATTTCTCAAGCGCTTCCTTTGTGTGTCAGGATTCATGTTCAGGGTTCAGAGGTGACGATCAGCCCTCTACAGCACACAGTGACATCATCATAATAACGTGTGTGTGTGTGTTTAGGGACACTGAATATAAGGGCCTGCTGCTGTCTCTGGACCAGCTGAACCCCAGTAAACCTGCGTTCCCGTACACGAACCACACCGAGCGAGAGGACAAACCTCAAGTGTCAAACGCCAGGAGTAAGATCTTGGTTTCTCCTTACTCACAGGTATTACATTCACTTCTCGCTCTCGATCACAGACGTAACGTGCGTTTTCCAGGGTTTTCATCCCTCACTTCCTGTTCCGTGTGCAGCAGTTCTCGGCCTTCCAGCCGGATCGCTCGGATTCCGAGCCCGACAGCCAATGGGGCGGCAGTCCTCTGACAGACTCCGCCTCTCCGCAGCGCCTGGATCACGGCGATGCTGACCGACGCTTCCCCGAGGCGGGAGTTTCCCTGTGTTACGGTCTCTCTCAGGCTGACGTGATGCACATGGCCTCACATGCGTGTCCTCCAGCACACGCGGCGCCGTGTGATCCGGCCGGACGTTACGGCTGGTGGGACGCCACGCGGTCTGTCCCGTCTCTTACTAAAGCAACTCAACACAACGGAGGAGAGTTCGACGGCAGAGCGTTTCCTCATGCTCACGGTGAGCCGTTTAAAAGCTGCAGATGTGTCACATAATCCTTCACAAATCACTCCAATGTGCTGATTTGCTGCTCAGGAAATATTTCTGATCAAAAACAGCTTCATATTTCAGTGGAAAACATGATATCGCTTTTAGGATTCATTTATTGAAATAAAAAAATCTATTGTAGGATTATACTTTTGAGCAAATTAATTTGTCCTTGCTGAATAAAAGTTATTTATTTATTTATTTAAAATAATTTTTACTAATTTTTTAATTACATTTTTTTAATATATATATTTTTTTTACCAGTACATCAAGTCGACTTTATTTACTTTAATACATGCTTATTGTGGCTATTCTGCAAAAAAAATCATAATCTTTCATCAAAACAGCTTTTAAACGTGTTAATTTGGGTAAATTGGCAAGATGGTATTGAGGCATTGTTCCCTGGATAAAGTGATTGATATTCATATTTATATTTAAACGTTTTTCAAAATTAGCATTTATTAACAACTTTAATTGTAAACAATTACTTTAATTACTAAACGAATTACTCTAACATGCGGATAATAGACTAAAAATATAAAAACACAAAACTTCATAATCATTTATCAGTGAGTTTGAGCACGCAGATATTCATAAAACACACACACACACACACACACACACACACACAAGAAGAGCAGTGTGTGTAACACTCTTAAATTGAGTGATGATTGTCAGGAAGGAGGAGGGTCGTCACTCACTACCTCTGCTTATTTCAGAACTGAAACACAAATCAATGGAAAAATGAAGGAAATCACTTTTATGACACTGTTCTCTTTAAAGTCTACACCAGAACTATCAAGAACATGTGCAGGTCAATCCTCACCCCCCTGAAAAGACAAAAAGAGGAAAGCAGATTTTGCATGAAGTCTATGGAAGCCCATTTTTGCCACAAGTTGAAATACTAAGTCATAATTATGAGATTGAAAAGATGAAATTGACAAAATGTTGAAATTATGAAGTAAAGTTGAAATCATTAAATACTGAGTCATAATTATTAGATTAAAAAACAGAAATTCTGACAAAACGTCGAAATTATGAGATAAAGTCGAAATTATGACAAAGTCATAATTATGAGATACTAAATCAATTATGAGATTTCAAAAATTTTAATTTATGACTAAAAAGTCGAAATTATGAGATAAAGTTGAAATGATGAGATACTAAGTCATAATTATGAGATTAAAAAATTAAAATTGACAAAATGTTGAAATTATGAGATACCAAGTCATAATTATGATATTAAAAATTGTAAAACGGTGGAATTATGACATCATAAAAAGTCATAATTATGGGATTAAAAAGTGCAAATTATGACATAAAACATCCAAATTATTTGATAAAGTCGAAATTATGAGATACTAAGTCAATTATGAGATTAAAAAGTCAAAAAAAATGAGTGAAAGTCAAAATTATGAGATACTAAATCATAATTATGAGATTTAAAAAATGGAAATTATGACAAACGTTGAAACTGAGATTACGCTGAAATGATGAGATGCCAAGTCAAAATTATGAGATAAAAAACTGAAATTGACAAAATGTTGTAATTATGAGATAAAGTTGACATACTAAATCAATTATGAGATTAAAAAGTTAAAATTATGACAAAATTCAAATAAGTCATAATTATGAGATACCTAGTCAAGTATGAGATTTCAAAAATTGAAATTTCTGACTAAAAAGTCAAAATTATGAGATAAAGTTGAAATTATGAGATACCAAGTCATAATTATGATATTAAAAATTGCAAAACGGTGGAATTATGACATCATAAAAAGTCATAATTATGGGATTTAAAAAATGCAAATTATGACATAAAACATCAAAATTATTAGTTAAAGTCGAAATTATGAGATACTAAGTCAATTATGAGATTAAAAAGTCAAAAAAAATGAGTGAAAGTCAAAATTATGAGATACTAAATCATAATTATGAGATTTAAAAAATGGAAATTATGACAAACGTTGAAACTGAGATTACGCTGAAATGATGAGATGCCAAGTCAAAATTATGAGATTAAAAAACTGAAATTGACAAAATGTTGTAATTATGAGATAAAGTTGAAATACTAAATCAATTATGAGATTAAAAAGTTAAAATTATGACAAAATTCAAATAAGTCATAATTATGAGATACCTAGTCAAGTATGAGATTTCAAAAATTGAAATTTCTGACTGAAAAGTCAAAATTATGAGATAAAGTTGAAATTATGAGATACCAAGTCATAATTATGATATTAAAAATTGCAAAACGGTGGAATTATGACATCATAAAAAGTCATAATTATGGGATTAAAAAATGCAAATTATGACATAAAACATCAAAATTATTAGTTAAAGTCGAAATTATGAGATACTAAGTCAATTATGAGATTAAAAAGTCAAAAAAAATGAGTGAAAGTCAAAATTATGAGATACTAAATCATAATTATGAGATTTAAAAAATGGAAATTATGACAAACGTTGAAACTGAGATTACGCTGAAATGATGAGATGCCAAGTCAAAATTATGAGATTAAAAAACTGAAATTGACAAAATGTTGTAATTATGAGATAAAGTTGAAATACTAAATCAATTATGAGATTAAAAAGTTAAAATTATGACAAAATTCAAATAAGTCATAATTATGAGATACCTAGTCAAGTATGAGATTTCAAAAATTGAAATTTCTGACTGAAAAGTCAAAATTATGAGATAAAGTTGAAATTATGAGATACCAAGTCATAATTATGATATTAAAAATTGCAAAACGGTGGAATTATGACATCATAAAAAGTCATAATTATGGGATTAAAAAATGCAAATTATGACATAAAACATCAAAATTATTAGTTAAAGTCGAAATTATGAGATACTAAGTCAATTATGAGATTAAAAAGTCAAAAAAAATGAGTGAAAGTCAAAATTATGAGATACTAAATCATAATTATGAGATTTAAAAAATGGAAATTATGACAAACGTTGAAACTGAGATTACGCTGAAATGATGAGATGCCAAGTCAAAATTATGAGATTAAAAAACTGAAATTGACAAAATGTTGTAATTATGAGATAAAGTTGAAATACTAAATCAATTATGAGATTAAAAAGTTAAAATTATGACAAAATTCAAATAAGTCATAATTATGAGATACCTAGTCAAGTATGAGATTTCAAAAATTGAAATTTCTGACTGAAAAGTCAAAATTATGAGATAAAGTTGAAATTATGAGATACCAAGTCATAATTATGATATTAAAAATTGCAAAACGGTGGAATTATGACATCATAAAAAGTCATAATTATGGGATTAAAAATGCAAATTATGACATAAAACATCAAAATTATTAGTTAGTCGAAATTATGAGATACTGAGTCAATTATGAGATTAAAAAGTCAAATTAATGAGATAAAGTCAAAATTATGAGATAAATCATGAGATTAAAAAAATGGAAATTATGACAAACGCTGAAACTGAGATAACTTAAAGATAATGAAATATGAAATAAAATAAAATGTTGGAATTATGAGATGAAGTTGAAATACTAAATCAATTATGAGATTAAAAATTAAAATTATGACAAAATTGAAATTATGAGAATAAAATTCGAAACTGACAAAAAGTCGAAAATTTCAGTCATAATTTTGACTGTCAGTTATTACAAAATTATGAGATTGACACTAAATCATAATTATGAGATTAAAAATTTCAATTATGCCAAAAATTCTAAATTATGAGATAATTGAGCAATTATGAGATAAAAAGTCAATTTTGAGATTAAAAAGTTGAAATTATAACTGTCATCATTTTGACTTGTGTCATAATTATTATTTACAAAAGCATGATTTTTTTCTTATGAGGCAGAAATGGAGTTTATTATGAAATCTTTTTTTTTTTTCCTCCAATCCTCATTACTTTGATGTGAAATCATGTAGATTTCAGACAGATCATAGTCGCACTGGTTGTACAGTAACAAGAATCTGAAGAGAAAAATTAAAAACCATAAAAAAACACCCGTAACGCTCTGAAACTGAACGATGTGTGTTTCACCGGCAGCTCACTGGGACGACGAGCGCGCGGTCAGTTCTCCGGAAGGAGGAGGAGGGTCGTCGGGTGATTCTGGAGACAGTTGCCATGACAACGGGCCGTTTCACTCGAGCCCGCGGGAGTCCGAGAGGATGGAAACCCTGATCAGAGCCAAACAGGAGCTGATTAAGGTGGAGGACAGTCAGATGAGAGATTATCCCTCTTCCGTCCTGTTTTCCTCCATGGTCTGCCGAGGGCCACCGGGGCCCCGCCTCATCCTGAGCCGAGACGACGACCAGGACGGGAGAAGTCCCGCGTCTCTGTCCGGTCTGAGCAGTCCGGGGTCTGCGGGCGACTGTCGGCAGCCGCTGGACAGAGAGACGCTGGACGGGCTGGTGCGCTCGGGTCGCCTGGAGCCTCCCGACGGAGCCGAGAGCCTGAGAGCTTTTCCCGCTCATTACGATGTGAACTCACACATGCACTTTCAGACGAGCGCCGCGCACACACACAACGGCACGTCGGTCATTATCAGCAACGGCAGCTGACGGGAAAAACGCTCCTCAACCTTCTCAGCTGGAGACGAACCGATCGGCTAAAAAAAATCAATGTTAACACGGAAAAAAGAAGGAAAAATCCCGCATCACACCAGTACTGTCAAGAACATGTGTCGGTCACATCTCAACCCGAAGAAAAGGAATAAATTATATTTTGCATGAAGAATATGAAGTCTTAATTCTCATTACTTTGATGCGAAACCAATTCCAGATCATTGGAACTACAGTAATGAGAATTTGATTATTATAATCATAAAATAATCAGCTTCATTTTGTTTGTGCAGAATATAATTTTTGGAAATTTGAAAAACCACGAAATGATCAACACTGTCAACTGAAATTAAGTTTTATATACAAGCAATTCAATAAATCCAAAAGCGTGTGTTTACTGAAGTATTTTCAGGCATTTATATTTGAGAAGAGCTGAGCATTTGATTGGGATTTTACTGTATGACATACTCTAACATCATAGTGTCCTTTGCTTTGATTTCTGCATGTATGCAACTATGACTAGATGCATTTTTACATGCATAAAACGTGTATTTTTCAACTGAAGTCTGCCGTTCTCCGGGATAATAATGTCATGCCGGTGTTTCTGTCCTGTGACGTGAGTATCAGAGCGGCTGAGAAATTACTGCTGTCTGATGTCACGTCCAGATGTTAAACACATTGGAGAATTACTGTGTGTGTGTGTGTGTGTGTGTGTGTGTGTGTGTGTGTTTTGGGCCTCTCGCCACAAATGCCTCTAAGGCATTCAGATGCATTACAGCTCCAAACCTCTACACACACACACACACACACACACACACACTCACACACACTTTCATATCTCAAAGATAGTAAACAAATAAACACACTGATCAATCCCATAAACAATGAAGTATTAAATTAAGTATTAAACTTAATCCAGCAACACACCATAACCATAAGTCCACAAGTTTAGTAATGAATTGTTCAAACATTCTTCATGACATCACAGTATGATATCCAATCAGCTAGAACCTCTCTGATAAGCTCCGCCCCTTCAGCGCTGTCTGTCTCCCCTCAACCCCCCGATGGGTTTCCCGTCTCTCTGTGTTTCTTGTTGTGTCTCAGTAAGCGTGGTAATGTATTCTAGCTCAGGTCTGTCTCATGGGAAGATT
Source organism: Megalobrama amblycephala (assembly GCF_018812025.1). Lineage (NCBI taxonomy): Eukaryota > Metazoa > Chordata > Actinopteri > Cypriniformes > Xenocyprididae > Megalobrama > Megalobrama amblycephala. The sequence goes on from NC_063057.1 coordinate 606,933, forward strand.
AATAACTAATTACTACAGGTCACTCAAGCAGATGGGTCTCCAGAGTGTGTGTGTGTGTGACTGAGAGCGAGAGAGTGTGTGTGTGTGAGTGCATATGTGTGTGTGTGAGTGTGTGTCTCAGTCGCGACTCATGAATTCATGTCTCCTATCTGAGATGTTGCACCATGTACAGGATTCTGTATCGAATGCTGCAGTGCCGTGAGCAACAGATGGCACAGCTCACACACACGAGATCCACCAATAGCAAACCACAACCATCCAATCAATTCCCCACAGACAGAATCAAGCCCCGCCCTACATTTGTTCTTGTTCCAGAACCCGTTTTATTTGGACATACGGCACAATAGGAGAGTAAAGACCAGCGCAGCTTCCCTTTCATGCCGACTTTAAGAAACAAATCCTATTATCTTTCTAACTTAAGAACAAACTTAAGAATCAGCTGTCATGTTCTTCTCATTTCCACAAATGTAAGTGGCCTAAATCAGCATTAAAAACAACAGATTCTACCCAGCTAACAGGTTACGAACAAATGTTCTTCCAGTAACATTAAAATAATGTTATCTGGTCTTTAATAATGATCCCTTTGCTGCATCGATTGATGTTTTGGGAACGCTCTACGTGATTGCATCGTGAAGCACATCTGAAGTGGTGTGACAAGATGTCAGAGGCATGTTTACAGTGCCCATTTCCCCTCGTTAGGGGGCCGTTCTGCCAACCCTGCCACCTCGCATACTTCGGGGCGCAGCAAGTTCTTATTTTAGTGTCTGCCCGGAAACATAGCAGCGCTGGGGATGCATCTGAGAAGGGATTTTAGAGCGACCAGTGTTTGTTCCCTGCCGGTTCGCTGCTTCAGGGCATTGGAGTGGTCGCTTGGAAAGTAGATTATCTGACAGTGTGGAAGCTACTGCCAAATATATCTCGTTGGGTCCTGTGCACAGTCGAAAAGGGTTACGCTATTCAGTTGGGGTCTCACCCACCCAGATTTATGGGGGTCCTACCCACAGTGGGCCCCAAGCAAGCTCTGGTTATGGAACAAGAGGTAAAAACTTTGTTGGAGAAGGAAGCCATAGAATGTGTTCTTTCTTCCCGTTTTCTACAGCCGGTATTTTATCGTTCCGAAGAAAGATGGGGCGGGGTTGCGTCCCATTTTGGATCGGAGTCATCTGAACCAGTCAGTCATGCAGCTCAAGTTTAAAATGTTAACCCTGAGACAAATAAGGTCACAGATCTGAGGACTGGTTTGTCACGATAGATCTCAAGGATGCATACTTCCATGTAACCATCCTTCCACAACACAGGAAGTTCCTGAGATTCACTTTTGGGGGTGAAGCATACCAAAATCAGGTTCTTCCATTCAGCCTAGCTTTAACACCCCGCACTTTCACCAAATGCACTGCACTGGCACCGTTGCATCTACAGGGCATCACATGAAAATGTTGAGAGTGTACTTTCTCCAGCACAGAGGACCACTTTTCTAGGCATGGTGTGGGATTCGGTTACGATGCAAGCACGTCTTTCTCCTGCATGCATCGAGTTGATCCTATCAACCGTAAACTGAATAAAGCTAGGCCAGTCACTCACTGTGAAACAGTTTCAGAGACTGTTGGGTTTGATGGCAGCAGCATCCAATGTGATACCTTTTGACCTGTTGTATGCGAGAACCCTATAGTGGTGGCTCAGGACCAGGGGGTTTTCCCTGACATGCTTATGTGGAAGAAACCCTGGTTCCTATCCCAAGGTTCCATGTTGGGAGCTCCTTGTTGTCGCAAGATGCTAACAACGGATGTTTCCCCTACAGGTTGGGAAGCGATTCTAGACGGTCGCTCAAGGCCTGTGGGAGGGACACCATCTCTCCTGGCATATCGTTAGGAAATGTTGGCTGTCTCTCAAGAATTTCCTCTCAGACCTCAGGGACCACCATGTGCTTGTCCAGTCAGACAACACATCAGTGGTCGCCTACATCACCAGGGGGGTTGGCGCTCGCATCCACTTTGCAAACTGGCACACCAAGTTCTCCTGTAGTCCCAGGGAAACTGCTTAGCCTGCATCCCAGGGCGCCAAAATTAGGGAGCAGACATCCTGTTGAGACAGGAGCTGAAGTCCAAGGAACGGAGGCTCAACCTTAAGGTGTTCGGCCAGGCACAAGTGGATCTGTTTGTGTCTCGAGAGACATCTCACTGTCCACTCTGGTTCTCTCTCATGCATCCAGCTCCTCTTGGATTTGATGCTATGGTTCAGACATGGCCGAGGCTGCGTCTGTACACATTTCCCCCATTTGCTTTGCTCCTAGGAGTCTTGGAAAGAGTTTGCCGGGACCAGGTCCGGCTCACCTTGATCGCCCCACGATGGCCGGGTAGAGTGTGGTCATGTCTCTCCTCGACGGCTCTTCTTGGGAGATTCCGATCAAGAGGGACCTCCTGTCCCAGGCAGGGGGCTTAATACTTCACCCCCGCCCAGAACTGTGGAAACTGTGGGCTTGGCCTCAGCTCATAGATTCTGGTCTCTCAGCTGAGGTTGTTGAGACCATCCTTCACTCCAGAGTTCCCTACATGAGGAAATTGTATGCCCTAAAGTGGAGAGTTTTCAATTCTTGATGCAATGGTTGTCAGCTGGACCCAGTTAACTGCCCTGTTGTTACACTGCTGGAGTTCCTGCAAGAGAGATACACTGCAGGGTTATCCCCTTCCACTTTAAAGGTTTGTGTGCCAGCAATATCTGCTTACCACATTCCTTTGGGTGGAATGTCTTTAGGGAGAGACCCATTTGTTACACGTTTCCTCTGTGACACATTGAGTACGCACTAGGGTCCCAGCTTAGGACTTGGCTTTGGTGCTCCAAGGCCTGTTCCTGGCTCCCTTTGAGCCTATTGAAGAGGTTCCAGTCAAGTATTTGACTCTCAAGATGACACTTCTCTTAAAAAGATAGGAGATCCACAAGCTCTATCTATTGCCTCTTCATGTTTGGAATTTGTACCAGGCATGGTAAAGGTGTTCCTTCACCCTAGGTCAGGGTACTTCCCTAAGGTCCCCACTAATGTGGCTATATCTATTGTGCTGCAAGCCTTCTGTCTTCCTCCCTTCAGAAATTCTGACCAGGAACATAATAATCTGCTGTGCCCAGTTCAGGCGTTAGATGCTTATGTTCACAGAGCTGCCCTGTGGCGTAAGCCTGAACAGTTGTTCATCTGTTTGGCTCTCCTTGCAAAGCGTCCTCAGCATCTAAGCAGAGGATGAGCAAGTGGATAGTCGAGGCTATCTCTCTTGCTTATGAGTCTGATGTCAGTCCGAGCCCGCTCTACTAGGAGTATGGCTGCCTCTAAGGCTCTTTTGTCAGGAATTTCTCTTCAAGATGTTTGTGATGCAGCAGGCTGGTCCTCACCGCACACATTCGTGAGGTTCTACGACCTGGACTTGAGCTCTACCCCAGGGGCTCAGGTGCTCCAGTCCTAGTAGATTTCACACTAGACAAGCACTTGTCATTATGAAGGCATGGGTATAAGCGTTCCCACAGCATCAATCGACACAGCGAAAGTGTTCCCTTGAAAGGGAATGCCTCTGTTACAACTGTAACCTTGGTTCCCTGGAGAGGGAACAAGACGCTGCGTCACCCCGCCATACTTCCGCCGTGCTTGTCAGCGATTTACTTCAGACTATTAGAAGCTAGTGCTGCACTGTTTGGGCATGATCTATAGTTTCTTGTTTGTGACGTCACCCGGTTCTGACGTCTCGTCACACCATTGGACTAATTTCACATCACGCAGAGCGTTCCCACAGCATCAATCGAAGCAGTGTCTTGCTCCCTCTTCAGGGAACCAAGGTTACAGTTGTAACAGAGGCATCTAACATTTTTTTTTATGTTTTTACTTGTTTCAGAATGTTTAGAGAACATTCAAGAGTAACGTTCTCATGATGTTTAAAGAATGATGAAATGGAATGTTTTCTTAACGTTCACATAACCAAGAAAAAAACATTTTTAAAACATTTTACGTTTCGGATGTTTAGCGAACATTTAGGAACTTAATGAAAACGTTAGCAAAATGTTCTTAAAACATATTCTTTCAAACAGGTTTCCATCACACACACACACACACATACAGGAAGTGATGCAGATGTCTGTTGGGAATCCAACTGCTCAATATCTAATTGAGACATTCCATGAGCGCAGAGCAGAACGAGGCATCTGATGAACATTAACCTGATCTCCATGCCTGTGTGTCTGTGAACACTGAACTGATGCTTTATTTTTACCTTAACAGATAAATGTGTGTGTGTGTTACTGCCTCCCAGCCTGGTTGATTTATGAGCTTTCAAAGTTCTGTAAGCTTCAACCACCAGCTGCAATTCAGATGGTGAAGAACTGAACACACACACACACACATATATTTGCTCACATTAGCTTGTCTGACTCTGAATCACGCACAGAGTTGTGGGGGTGTGGATGGGCGTTTCCGATGCCTCGTTAAGTGGCCGTTCTGAAACAGACCATTAACCCTCCACAGCCCTGTGAAAGTTCAGCAGTCAGAAAGAGTGATGTGTGATCGATTCATGCAGTGAATCAGGTGTGAGTTTACCCAGATAACAGGGAACATTGTGGCAAGGTTCTCTCAATGTTGTGACCAAACGTTCTTCCAGTAACATTAATAGAACATTCGTTCAAAGCTATCTAAGGTTCTCAAAACATAATTTATACACCCTTTTATCCCCCTGAAAATTTTTAGTTGAAAACAAATCAGAGATTAAACTATTTGCATAATCATGCTTTCATTAGCATAACCACAATCACACAGAGGAAATATTAGTCATTATCAAAATCCTCTGTGAATATGAATAAATCCTGCTGATATGTAAATAAAACACACAAAACATGACTAATTCTGAAGCACGTTTGTTGTGTGCGGTTTTTTAATTTATCAAAACATGTAAATATGACTTATTCAAAACAGATTCACCAATGTAATGGGTCTGGAGGGAAAAGCCAATGTCTTATTATTAAATGAACATTAGTGAAACGGCGCCCTCTGCTGCCCACAGAACGACATACACACTTAGAAGTTTTTGACACCATCCTCCTAAACCTAGCTATTTAAAGGGACAGTGCACCCAAAAATGAGCACTTACTCACCCTCCAGTTGTTCCAAACCTGTATGAATTTCTTTCTTCTGCTGAACACAGAAGAAGATATTTTGAAGAATGTGGGTAACCAAACAGTTGATTGGCCCCATTGACTTCCATAGTATGAAAAAAAGAAAAAAAAAACTATGGAAGTCAATGGGGCCAATCAACTGAGAACATGATCTCAGATGTGCTGAACACTTTTAACAGCAGAAAAATATGCTCTTGCTCCCTCTAGTGACCGATCACATACTAACACTCATTTTTGTACAGGTTCATCTAACGTTTAGGGAACATTCCATTTTGTAATTTTTCAATCATTAAGAAACATTACTTGAGAATTTTCTCTAAACTTCCCAAAACAAGTAAGTAACATTTAGAAAACGTTAGAAGAACGTCCAACTGAAATGTTTCAGGGGAAAAAAAACAATGTATAAATAATGTTTTTGTGCTAATGTTCTGAGAACATTATTAAAGACCGGAAAACTTTGAACAAATGCTCTATTATCGTTACTGGAAAAACGTTTGCCAGAACGTTCCCTGTTCTCTTGGATGAAGAACAGACAGAGACGCGGCAAAGAAGTTACAGAAGTTCCCACAGTCACAGAACATCTCTAACAGTGTTAAATCACACACTCTCCAAAAACACCTACACACACACTCTCTCTCTTACACACACACACACACATTACACCTTCTGCGAGAGTCTGACCAAAGACTGCAGTTCACAAACACGCAGATTCATAACAGTCACCAAAAACACTATTGTTTTTAACAAACTATTAAAAACAAAATAATTATTAGATGAAAAACCTATGAATGTAAACATATATAAACAAACACAAACAGAATCGAGCATAGTGAACATGAATACACATGACCCGGTCAAACTCAGCTCTGATTGGTCATGGTGTGAATCTACACAGATCCTTAATGGACACAATAACACTCCTAATTAACACTTGCACACACACACACTTCACACACTCCAGTATATTCCCATAACAACACCTCAATGCATGCATACACACACACACACACACACACACACACACACACACACACTCACACACACACACACACACTCCAGTATATTCCCATAACAACACCTCAATGCATGCATACACACACACACACACACACACACACACACTCACACACTCACACACACACACACACACACACACACACACTCCAGTATATTCCCATAACAACACCTCAATGCATGCATACACACACACACACACACACACACACACACACACACACTCACACACACACACACACACACACACACACACACACACACACTCCAGTATATTCCCATAACAACACCTCAACGCACACACACACACACACACACACACACACACTCCAGTATATTCCCATAACTTTCTATTCATCAAAGAATCCTGAAAAATAAAATGTATCACAGTTTCCACAAAAATATGAACCGTTTTCAACATTGATAATAATCATAAATGTTTCTTGAGCATCAAATCATCATATCAGAATGATTTCTGAAGGATCATGTGACACTGAAGACTGGAGTAATGATGCTGAAAATTCAGCTTTGATCACAGGAATAAATTACATTTCACTTTATATTCACATAGAAAACAGATATTTTACATTGGAATAATATTTCACTATTTTTACTGTATTTTTGCTGAACGTTGGTGATCATAAGGGGCTTCAAAATCATTTAAAAATCTTACCAACCCCAACTTTAGAATGGGTACACACACACACACACAAAAGTGAGCTCCATTATAGTTTATACTATACATTTGTATCTTGTCAGTGTTGTGTGATGTGTGAGGAGTCAGTGTGTCTGGGAAAGCTGCAGTAAAACACTGAAACGCTTCATTACGTGTTCAGACTTCAACACGTCCATGTGACGCCTGTGTGGGTCACGACCCCGACTCTCTCCATCTACAGTCAAACTCTACTGATGATGAACAACATGCCAAATGTTCAGATCTGTCCAAAAAACTTTCAGTAAAGGAAAAACTCCAGCTAACAGGGAACGTTGTGGAAATGTTCTCTCAATGTTCCAGTAACGTTAATAAAACTTTCATTCAATGTTATCTGGTTTTTTATAATGTTCTCAGAACGTTGTGGCAAGGTTCTCTCAACGTTATGAACAAACATTCTTAATAACGCGTTCATTTAAAGTTATCTGGTCTTTTGTAATGTTCTCAGAACGTTAGCACCAAAACATTATTTACACGTCCTTCATGGAATGTTTTTCTGAAATGTTACATATGGACATTCTTGTAACGTTTTAAATGTAACTAGTTTCAGAACATTCCGAGAACATTCAAATGTAACATTCACATGGAATTTTCACTTAACATTTGCAAAACATTCTTAGTTCGCTGGACTTTTATACAGTAATTGCTCCTGTAAAGTCTTTATCCCTCACAGCCTGATTTAGATTTGTTTTAATGCATTTACAAATTATATTAAATGAACCATAAAATTCACACTTCATTCACTCTTATTTAGTCTCATGTTACAAATGAGACGTTTTATCGCAACACTGCGATTCAAAGAATGATCAGAAACAAAGCTTTGAATATTTCGATATTTATTTCAAGGAAATAAGTTACAGTTGGAATTCAGAATAATTTATTATAAATACTAAAAAAATAAAGTTCAATTCTTTTTATATACTGTACATATTTACATACTTTGACTAAATAAAGTGAATCAGAATTTGCAGTCCATATAAATAAAGATGTGTTCAGTTGAGTTCTTTCTCATCCTCTTCATCGTCATCGTCATCATCATCATCAGTGTCTGAGTCCTCATACAGGCAGATCGTGGCCTGAACCGGATAGTTTCGCAGGAGAATCTCCGCGTCCTGGTACAAGTAATCGAAACACTGGGATTTGGGCCAGAACAACCTGCAGAAATAAAGTTGAAACGGTGAGTTCAGATCTCAGGAGACGCAGGAGAACATCTCAACATGATTACACTCGGATGAAATGCTTACTTCACAGGGTGTGTGATGGTGGACACTTTAAAGTGTTGCTGGTCAGCGGACGGTCTTTCATAAGGCTGTTGAATAAAGAGAGAGTAATTTAACATCTGCTCATGAGTTAGTTTGAGGGTTCAGTGTTATGAAGTGATCTTATTCTGTACCTTAAGAGCGGCAGTTCTGCGTCCATGACTGGGTTTACTGACCCAAGGTCTCCAGGGCTTAATTTCAGCGTTTAATCCGTGTGTCAGAGTGATTTTCTCCATGATGTTTCCGGTCAGAATGATGTTCGGACTGAAGTCTCGAGCCCTTATATACCCGCACGCGCGCTCGTGCCAAACGGTGCGTTCACGCCTCGCGGCTGACACGCGCAATGGTGAAGGTGTGATGTCACACTCCCGCCAACACATGGCGAGTTGACACATTTACTAACAACAACTGATTCTTTAATGACCTGTGCTTGTCTCATGTGTTTACGCACAGAAAATACTGAAAAATATGATAAATGTTTAATTCTTTCACATGTAAGTGCTTTTAATTAATTCGTGTTGTTAATATTTATTTATAAAATGTGAAAAATCTGTTATTTTATATTTTTGTACGTTATTTAATACGATCAATAACGGTTTGTGCGCTTGTAATGATTGCGTAACTTCCGTATATTATATATATTCCGTATATTAAAAAACGTCAAACTATCAAACTAAACGATTCATAGTTTGACGTTTTTTTAAAATGTTACCAGGTTTCAGAATGTTTAGAGAACATTCAAAAGTAATATTTCCCTTTACGTTCAAGAAAAACGTTTTTAAAATGTTCAGGGAACATTCCCTTTCAGCTTAGCAAAACTGTCAGCTGTGATTGCGCATTTACTAATATGATGATTTGGTGATAATTAGATGCTTTAGTTTAATCCTGTGTGGAGATCCAAAGGTGTGAAGCGAAATCCAAACCATTTGCTCTCAAACACAAACATGGCGCGTGCCGATCTGTGGCGCGCGCGCTCCTGCTGAGACTCGTGCGAGTTCATGAACTTTATTCTCCAGTTCAAGAGAGACAAACGCCCGAAATAAACATCACAGACACAGAGATGAGAAACTGAAGACGCTTACCTGTGCTGCAGTCTGACTGTCCTGCTGTGTTCTTGTGATTAATAGTGCTTTATTAGAGCTTTCTGAGGATAGAAAGCAAAGTTTAAACGCTAAAAGAGATTAAACGAGGCGCTCGAGTGTGTTTGGTTTCACCTGGTGAAGTCATTTTCTTTTTTATGAAGGCAGATTCACCAATATTAGCGGCATCTGTTGTCTTTCACATTACAATCAGTCATCAACCAAATATCAAATCTATCCACTAGAGGACACTCTTACACTGAAATACTGAGATGTGTGCGAGTCTTCTTCATTCTACATTCACAACAACACAACATTTAACATCGATTTAGCCAAAAATGTGTGTGTGTGTGTGTGTGTGTGTGTGGAAACATCTATTTTATACTTAACACACAATCAAAACAAGTGTGTGAGATTTTACTAGTTTAAAGGGTTAGTTCACCCAAAAATGAAAATAATGTCATTAATTACTCACCCTCATGCCGTTCCACACCCGTAAGACCTTCGTTCATCTTCAGAACACAAATTAAGATATTTTTGATGAAATCCGATGGCTCAGTGAGGCCTGAGCAATGACATTTCCTCTCTCAAGATCCATTAATGTACTAAAAACATATTTAAATCAGGTCATGTGAGTACAGTGGTTCAATATTAATATTATAAAGCCACGAGAATATTTATGGTGCGCCTCTGTCGTGTTCGGTACGATCACACACACACACACACACACACACACAGAGAGAGAGACAGGACTCGAGCTCACGCGGTGCTTCATCTGCTCTTCAACTTCATTCTTCACGGAGTCTCTGTTTAATGATCCGTTTATCGTGATTTCTTCACTCATCATGATGCTTTTGGACTTCTGAAATATCCTGGAAGAGTTCTGCTGAAACATGACTGAATATTCAAACCACAGTCAGTCCGCTGGAGATTATGAGTGGCATTATGAATACTATGATGACGAGGAGCCCGTGTCCTTCGAGGGACTGAGAGCAAACAGATGTGAGTATCTGCATATCATTCACCGTAGATAGATAGATAGATAGATGTGTGTGTTTGTATTCTGAATAATGTTTTGTTTCGTCAGACTCTATCGTGATTGGTTTCTGGGTCGGACTGGCTGTGTTCGTCATCTTTATGTTCTTTGTTTTGACCCTGATTACTAAAACTGGAGCTCCACATGCAGAGTGAGTAAAACACACACTCACACACACACACTCTCAATTTGCTATATTATATTTAATATTTAATATATTTATATGAATGAACCGTAAACAGCAGCCGAACCCTCAGATGTCCCTGTAACTCAGCCTGCGTTCACACACTCTCAGTGACACACAGCCTTTGTTCAGATTTATTATTGTAGATGAAGCTTCACGTGCGTCTCCATAGAAACAGCCAGTGTTGATGAGTCCAGGACTGATTAAAGTCAGTCTGTAATCACATATTCAAATGAGCAGAAACACTTGAGCTGCTGCATATATTACAGTCAATCAGTCTGATTTAATTAGTCATTAAAGTGTGCTGTTCACCTCATTCATGCATCAGACACACCAGATTTAATAAGGTTATTAGCTAAAACTATTAAAAATAAAGCTGAAATAAAATAAAATATTAATATTAGTTTAGCTAAACAAAAATTAGAAATGTTGCCTTGGTATTGCTGAAATACGTTTAAGTTGAAGCATTAAAATTATTAACTGGAAAAAATAAAATTAAAACTGAAATAGAAATAGATTCAACTAATTAGCAATATTTAAAAAAAACACAAATTACAAAAAAAAAAAAATTAAACAAAAATTAAAATATAAAAAATAAATTCTAATAATTCCAAATATTAATAAAACTATAATGCAATTAAAATAAAAACACAGGATTTAATTTTATGATTATAAATAAATTATTAAATATAATAAATAATTTAAATATAATTTGTTATACATTTAAAAAAAAAAAAAACAATAAGAACATTTTATATTAATTTATATTTTATATTAGATATATTGATTTCAACATTTTTTAATATAAAAATATACATTTGTTTTTTTTATATATAAATTAAAAATGTAGATGTCAATATAAATTAAATATAAAACGTATGCCAAAATGGGAAATATTTCTCAGCAAGGACCAAGTTTGGCAAAGAAAAAAATTGTTTGATTAATTATTACAATATTTCTTTTTTTTTTTTTTTTTTTTACAGGGTTGTATGGTTGAGTTCAAGAATACACTTGTGTAAAAAAATGAGAAAATGCAACAAGATTATTTAATAGTTACAAATTTGTCCAAAAAACTTTCTCTGTCTTTCTCCACAGGATCCCTGACCCGAGAGAAAAGCATCATGGTCTAGGTGACTGTGTGCTGGAGGTCGGCGGCTCTCAGGCCTTTTCTCTCCCGCCGCTGCCGGACGAATCACGTTCCCTCTTTCACTTCTACATCCATGAGGAGGAACAAGTCAAATCCGACAGAGATGCTGTGATTGGCAGAGGGAGGAGTTGTGGGCGGGTCTCTGCTGGACTCCGCCTCCAGGGGACGACGGACGAAGACGAGCACTTCCTGTCCAACTTCAACATTCCAAACTTTGTGAACTCTGAGCAGAGCTCCAGCGTCGACGACTTGCTGCTGTGTGAGCCGCCAATCATCACAGGCAGCCAATCACCTGTGCCGAAGAGCTTAGAGCCTGCCCACCCTTCTTATGATGTCATCCAGTATTAACACACAGATCAATCAGACTCATTATTCAGGGAGACATCTGCAGTGTGGACAGCGGTCACTGATTTTAAAGAGACAATCAAGAAATGCAACTTCACACGGACAAGCTCTTATTTAAACTGTTCCAGAACATTTACAGTCCTTTCACTGAGAACTCTGTGATGACACTTTACTCCAGCAGAATTATGAAGGAAAGTGTAGCTCTGATAAAAACAATGAAGAAGTGTGTGTCTGTGTGTGTTCCTTTGAGTCTTTATGAATGTGTGTGAGAGTGTGTGAGCATGTGTGTGTGTAAGTGTGTGTGTGTGTTTGTAAGTGTGTGCGAGTGTGTTTGTAAGTGTGTGTGAGAGTGTGTGAGCATGTGTGTGTGTAAGTGTGTGTGCATGCGAGTGTGTGTGTGTGTGTTTGTAAGTGTGTGCGAGTGTGTGTGTGCATGAGCGAGTGTGTAAGTGTGTGTGCATGCGAGTGTGTGTGTGTGTGTTTGTAAGTGTGTGCGAGTGTGTGTGTGCATGAGCGAGTGTGTAAGTGTGTGTGCATGCGAGTGTGTGTGTTTGTAAGTGTGTGTGAGAGTGTGTGTGCATGAGCGAGTGTGTAAGTGTGTGTGCATGCGAGTGTGTGTGTGTGTGTTTGTAAGTGTGTGTGTGAGTGTGTGTGTGTGCATGTGAGTGTGTGTGTGCGCATGTGAGTGTGAGTGTGTGTGTGCATGAGCGAGTGTGGGTGTGTGTTTCTAAGTGTGTGTGCATGCGAGTGTGTGAGGGATTGTGTAAGTGTGTGTGTGAGCGAATGTGTGTTTGTAAGTGTGTGTGCATGCAAGTGTGTGTTTGTAAGTGTGTGTGTGCATGCAAGTGTGTGTTTGTAAGTGTGTGCGAGTGTGTGTGTGCATGAGCGAGTGTGAGTGTGTAAGTGTGTGTGCATGCGAGTGTGTGTGTGTGTTTGTAAGTGTGTGTGTGAGTGTGTGTGTGTGCATGTGAGTGTGTGTGTGCGCATGTGAGTGTGAGTGTGTGTGTGCATGAGCGAGTGTGGGTGTGTGTTTCTAAGTGTGTGTGCATGCGAGTGTGTGAGGGATTGTGTAAGTGTGTGTGTGAGCGAATGTGTGTGAGAGTGTGTGTGCATGAGCGAGTGTGTAAGTGTGTGTGCATGCGAGTGTGTG
>NC_063057.1:1247500-1400000 GCF_018812025.1 Megalobrama amblycephala
TGTTTTTTTTATTTAAATATTGCAATTTAGGTTTAATTTATTAATTTAATTTTAATTTTTATTTATTTCCAGGTAATAATTTTAGTGCTTCAACATAAACTTGTTTCAGTTTATTGAAAAGGCAACATTTCTAAATTTTGTTTAGTTTAATTTTTTCAACTAATATTTATATTTTAATTTACTCCAGCTTTATATCTGATTAATAGTTAATAGTTTTAATAGGTTTAATAGTTCTAATTAGTAGCTAACTGATTTATATAACATTTTATTCCTAAAAATATTGAAAATAATTTTTTCATAGCTGAGTGATAAAAATCCAAAATCCCTCAGTAAAAACCTTCAACTCTAATATGTCTTTGTCTCATGTTCTGATTTCTGTTCTGGAAATGTATGCAAATGAATGCATATTTAATTAGTTACTGCCTGATTTGCATACATAAACATAACACTGCAGAAAACTTAATAAAAACAATTGTCTTCCTGTGTACTGTGATTAATTAACTAGGGAAGTATAGTGACTAAAATTTTACCCTATTCCCCTGTGATGTTTTGCCTTAAAGGATTAGTTCACTTCAGGATTAAAATGTCCTGATAATTTACTCTCCTCCATGTCATCCAAGATGTTCATGTCTTTCTTTCTTCAGTCAAAAAGAATTTAAGGTTTTTGAGGAAAACATTCCAGGATTTTTCTCCATATAGTGGACTTCACTGGGGTTCAACGGGTTGAAGGTCCAAATGTCAGTTTCAGTGCAGCTTCAAAGAGCTCCACATGATCCGGGACGAGGAAATCTACAGAAACCATCTGCCATTTTCTAAAAAAATTAAAATGTATATACGCCTACGTCACGTATGGCCTTTCCAACATGATTACGTAATGCATGGAGCATCGCAGAGCAGTGCAAGACGAGCATTTGTGGTTAAAAAGTATATACATTTTTTATTTTTTTTTTGAAAATGAGCGATGGATCCTCGTCTGGGATCATGTAGAGCTCTTTGAAGCTGCACTGAAACTGACATTTGGACCGTCAACCCGTTGGTCCCCATTGAAGTCCACTATATGGAGAAAAATCCTGGAATGTTTTCCTCAAAAACTGAAGAATCAAATCATTTGATATTGCTTCTGGTTTATTTAATTTGAGCACATTGTTCAGCACATCTTTACGTGTGTTCTTGTACCTTGTATCTTGGTCTTGGGTTTGCCGCAGGGTTTGGTGGCGCTAACGGTGTTTGGACAGTTAGCGTCCATCAGCGCTCGCTTCAGCACACCGAGGCGCGACTTCATTCCCGTAGTCGAATCACACTCCCCCCATGCCTGGAAATCATACTTGCACTCACCTGCCCAAGACAAAAAACACAACTTTATTTCGGTGAGTTCACGTGCAACATAATCATCTGCAACAGAAACTGCATTATAAATGCAAAACCAAAACAAATATGAAATATAAATTTCTTGTCTCAATACATGTTCCTGGGTCTTATTGTGCATGATTCATCAGTGCATGTTATACTGAAGAAATAAACATTTGTCTAAAAGTTTTCAGTCCCTCTTATTTTTCAACCATCTGTCACAAAGAGAAACTTTGCACCATGCAATAACTCCAAGTTTAAAACCACATTTTTTCTTGTTGGATATCCTGTTTCACTTGGAAATACATCAGATTATGGAAGTAAAATGGGTTGCAAACTTCACAAGGGAAAAGAAAACACAACCCAGACTATATTAAATACAGGTTCACTCGCAACGAGGTTTGTGTTGCTGCCGAAAGCACGAGACCATCGAAATGCAATTTCAAACGATAAACAATTTAGGTACTGTGTTGGGCACGGCATTTGATGTCTAATGTAAAATCTGGATCCTGAAGTAAAACCAATTGCGAAACCCTGGTCTATGCTCTCGTTCCTTCATTTTATCTCTTGTCTCATTTCATCTTTCATTCTTTCAGTCCATATGTTAGAGCGATATCTCTCGGTCTGTGGCAGAATGGATGGGGGTTAAACTGCTTCAATCAAGCACAAAATTGTCTCTAATGACATATTTAAAGGCAGAGAGAATGTAATTACATGCAGCAGCCCTCGGGCTGAATGGCCGCTGTCCTGAAACAAGACCCTCAAAAATGAGGCCGGCGTGAAACAGCTCAGGAGAATAAATTCTGCACTAGACATCAGCATTTCAACACTAAACCACACTGACACGGCTGCTGAACTACACAGAAATACACAGAGGATTCATCACTCAACATTTAGTGTGATCATGTTTTATTAAGTCTGTGATTTCTGATGTTCTTTCAGAGCGAGACTGTCTTACACGTTCCCAGAGAGAGACTTCTTAGAGAAAACACCCCACAGTTTCAGTGTTTGTTGATAGTTTATGTGCATACCTACAAATCCCGAGGGAAGGTGGCATATGCTCTCTCTTATACACACACACACACACACACACACACTTCTGCCAGGTTGTTTCTGGCTCTCGCTGCAGTCGTGTCATTTCTGAGGACAGAATTGTGCAAGAATCTCCATCTTGTTACTCCACAACACAGACTTATTTACCCTGAGCCCTGTGTGTGTGTGTGGCTTCTCACCTCCAAACTGCTTTTTCCAGTTGCAGGGAATTTTGCAGCGCTGGGTTTTGATGGTCTGTTTGCAGTCAGTGCCGGTGCGTGTGCCCTCTCTGGTGCCCAGGCCGCAGTCACCCTCATTAGCCACACACACGCTCCACTGCCACTCGCCACAGTCCGATTTACGCTCTTTCTTACCTGTCAAAGTAGGAGCACACAGTTTCATACTGCACCTTACAGTTATGTATGAGAGAGAAACTGTGTGTGTGTGTGTGTGTGTGTGTGTGTGTGTGGGTGGATATAGAGCTGCATAAGGTGATAAAATACAGTGAGGGGTTCTACAGAGCAATGGGGTTGCTATACTAGATACTATAGAGCAGCGTGAGGAAATATAGTATAGTGAGAAATATAGCACACTGAGAGGTAATATAGAGCAGCGAGGGGAATTTTAAATCAACCTGGGGTGATATAGAGAAATATGGGAAAATGCAGATTGTTTGTAGTGATATAGATCAGTATGGGGCAATACAGAGCGGTATGGGTTGACAGAGAAGTATAGGGTGATATAGAGTGGTGGGAGTGATATAGAGCAGTATAGGGTGATATAGAGCAGTATAGGGTGATATAGAGCAGTATAGGGTGATATAGAGCAGAATAGGGTGATATAGAGCAGTATTGGGAGATATAGAGCAGTATAGGGTGATATAGAGCAGTATAGGGTGATATAGAGCGGTATGGGGTGATATAGAGCAGTATAGGGTGATATAGAGCGGTATGGGGTGATATAGAGCGGTATTGGGTGATATAGAGCGGTATGGGGTGATATAGAGCGGTATTGGGTGATATAGAGCAGTATAGGGTGATATAGAGCAGTATGGGATGATATAGAGCAGTATGGGGTGACAGGGCAGTATAGGGTGATATAGAGCAGTATAGGGTGATATAGAGCAGTATGGGGTGATATAGAGCAGTATGGGGTGATATAGAACAGTATTGGGTGATATAGAGCAGTATAGGGTGATATAGAGCAGTATGGGGTGATATAGAGTAGTATAGGGTGATATAGAGCAGTATAGGGTGATATAGAGCAGTATGGGATGATATAGAGCAGTATGGGGTGATATAGAGCAGTATGGGGTGATATAGAGCAGTATGGGATGATATAGAGCAGTATGGGGTGATATAGGGCAGTATAGGGTGATATAGAGCAGTATAGGGTGATATAGAACAGTATTGGGTGATATAGAGCAGTATGGGGTGATATAGAGCAATATGGGATGATATAGAGCAATATTGGGTGATATAGAGCAGTATAGGGTGATATAGAGCAGTATTGGGAGATATAGAACAGTATTGGGTGATATAGAGTAGTATAGGGTGATATACAGTAGTATGGGGTGATATAGAGCAGTATAGGGTGATATAGAGTAGTATTGGGAGATATAGAACAGTATGGGGTGATATAGAGCAGTATAGGGTGATATAGAACAGTATAGGGTGATATAGAGCAGTATAGGGTGATATAGAGCAGTATGGGACGATATAGAACAGTATTGGGTGATATAGAGGAGTATGGGGTGATATAGAGCGGTATGGGATGATATAGAACAGTATTGGGTGATATAGAGCGGTATGGGGTGATATAGAGCAGTATTGGGTGATATAGAGCAGTATGGGGTGATATAGAGCAGTATAGGGTGATATAGAGCGGTATGGGGTGATATAGAGCAGTATAGGGTGATATAGAGCAGTATGGGATTATTTAGAACAGTATGGGGTGATATAGAGCAGTATAGGGTGATATAGAGTATTATAGGGTGATATAGAGCAGTATAGGGTGATATAGAGTATAATAGGGTGATATAGAGCGGTATTAGGTGATACAGAGCGGTATGGGGTGATATAGAGCAGTATTGGGTGATATAGAGCAGTATAGGGTGATATAGAGCAGTATGGGATGATATAGAGCAGTATGGGGTGATATAGGGCAGTATAGGGTGATATAGAGCAGTATAGGGTGATATAGAGCAGTATGGGCTGATATAGAGCAGTATGGGATGATATAGAGCAGTATAGGGTGATACAGAGCAGTATGGGGTGATATAGAGCAGTATGGGGTGATATAGAACAGTATTGGGTGATATAGAGCAGTATAGGGTGATATAGAGCAGTATGGGGTGATATAGAGCAGTATAGGGTGATATAGAGCAGTATAGGGTGATATAGAGCAGTATTGGGAGATATAGAACATTATTGGGTGATATAGAGTAGTATAGGGTGATATACAGTAGTATGGGGTGATATAGAGCAGTATAGGGTGATATAGAGCAGTATGGGGTGATATAGAGCAATATTGGGTGATATAGAGCAGTATAGGGTGATATAGAGCAGTATTGGGAGATATAGAACATTATTGGGTGATATAGAGTAGTATAGGGTGATATACAGTAGTATGGGGTGATATAGAGCAGTATAGGGTGATATAGAGCAGTATGGGGTGATATAGAGCAATATTGGGTGATATAGAGCAGTATAGGGTGATATAGAGCAGTATTGGGAGATATAGAACATTATTGGGTGATATAGAGTAGTATAGGGTGATATACAGTAGTATGGGGTGATATAGAGCAGTATAGGGTGATATAGAGTAGTATTGGGAGATATAGAACAGTATGGGGTGATATAGAGCAGTATAGGGTGATATAGAACAGTATTGGGTGATATAGAGCAGTATAGGGTGATATAGAGCAGTATGGGGTGATATAGAGCAGTATAGGGTGATATAGAGCAGTATAGGGTGATATAGAGCAGTATGGGATGATATAGAGCAGTATGGGGTGATATAGAGCAGTATAGGGTGATATAGAGCAGTATGGGATGATATAGAGCAGTATGGGGTGATATAGGGCAGTATAGGGTGATATAGAGCAGTATAGGGTGATATAGAACAGTATTGGGTGATATAGAGCAGTATAGGGTGATATAGAGCAATATGGGATGATATAGAGCAATATTGGGTGATATAGAGCAGTATAGGGTGATATAGAGCAGTATTGGGAGATATAGAACATTATTGGGTGATATAGAGTAGTATAGGGTGATATACAGTAGTATGGGGTGATATAGAGCAGTATAGGGTGATATAGAGTAGTATTGGGAGATATAGAACAGTATGGGGTGATATAGAGCAGTATAGGGTGATATAGAACAGTATAGGGTGATATAGAGCAGTATAGGGTGATATAGAGCAGTATGGGACGATATAGAACAGTATTGGGTGATATAGAGGAGTATGGGGTGATATAGAGCGGTATGGGATGATATAGAACAGTATTGGGTGATATAGAGCAGTATAGGGTGATATAGAGCGGTATGGGGTGATATAGAGCAGTATTGGGTGATATAGAGCAGTATGGGGTGATATAGAGCAGTATAGGGTGATATAGAGCGGTATGGGGTGATATAGAGCAGTATAGGGTGATATAGAGCAGTATGGGATTATTTAGAACAGTATGGGGTGATATAGAGCAGTATAGGGTGATATAGAGTATTATAGGGTGATATAGAGCAGTATAGGGTGATATAGAGTATAATAGGGTGATATAGAGCGGTATTAGGTGATACAGAGCGGTATGGGTGATATAGAGCAGTATTGGGTGATATAGAGCAGTATAGGGTGATATAGAGCAGTATGGGATGATATAGAGCAGTATGGGGTGATATAGGGCAGTATAGGGTGATATAGAGCAGTATAGGGTGATATAGAGCAGTATGGGCTGATATAGAGCAGTATGGGGTGATATAGAACAGTATTGGATGATATAGAGCAGTATAGGGTGATATAGAGCAGTATAGGGTGATATAGAGCAGTATGGGGTGATATAGAGCAGTATAGGGTGATATAGAGCAGTATAGGGTGATGTAGAGCAGTATGGGATGATATAGAGCAGTATGGGGTGATATAGAGCAGTATAGGGTGATATAGAG
Source organism: Megalobrama amblycephala (assembly GCF_018812025.1). Lineage (NCBI taxonomy): Eukaryota > Metazoa > Chordata > Actinopteri > Cypriniformes > Xenocyprididae > Megalobrama > Megalobrama amblycephala. The sequence continues at coordinate 1,254,043 of NC_063057.1, forward strand.
CAGTATGGGATGATATAGAGCAGTATGGGGTGATATAGGGCAGTATAGGGTGATATAGAGCAGTATAGGGTGATATAGAACAGTATTGGGTGATATAGAGCAGTATGGGGTGATATAGAGCAATATGGGATGATATAGAGCAATATTGGGTGATATAGAGCAGTATAGGGTGATATAGAGCAGTATTGGGAGATATAGAACAGTATTGGGTGATGTAGAGTAGTATAGGGTGATATACAGTAGTATGGGGTGATATAGAGCAGTATAGGGTGATATAGAGCAGTATTGGGTGATATAGAGTAGTATTGGGAGATATAGAACAGTATGGGGTGATATAGAGCAGTATAGGGTGATATAGAACAGTATAGGGTGATATAGAGCAGTATAGGGTGATATAGAGCAGTATGGGACGATATAGAACAGTATTGGGTGATATAGAGCAGTATGGGGTGATATAGAGCGGTATGGGATGATATAGAACAGTATTGGGTGATATAGAGCAGTATAGGGTGATATAGAGCGTATGGGGTGATATAGAGCAGTATTGGGTGATATAGAGCAGTATGGGGTGATATAGAGCAGTATAGGGTGATATAGAGAGGTATGGGGTGATATAGAGCAGTACAGGGTGATATAGAGCAGTATGGGATTATATAGAACAGTATGGGGTGATATAGAGCAGTATAGGGTGATATAGAGCAGTATGGGATTATATAGAACAGTATGGGGTGATATAGAGCAGTATAGGGTGATATAGAGTATTATAGGGTGATATAGAGCAGTATAGGGTGATATAGAGTATTATAGGGTGATATAGAGCAGTATAGGGTGATATAGAGCGGTATGGGGTGATATAGAGCAGTATAGGGTGATATAGAGCAGTATGGGATTATATAGAACAGTATGGGGTGATATAGAGCAGTATAGGGTGATATAGAGTATTATAGGGTGATATAGAGCAGTATAGGGTGATATAGAGTATTATAGGGTGATATAGAGCAGTATAGGGTGATATAGAGCAGTATGGGATGATATAGAGCAGTATGGGGTGATATAGGGCAGTATAGGGTGATATAGAGCAGTATAGGGTGATATAGAGCAGTATGGGGTGATATAGAGCGGTATAGGGTGATATAGAACAGTATTGGGTGATATAGAGCAGTATAGGGTGATATAGAGCAGTATAGGGTGATATAGAGCAGTATAGGGTGATATAGAGCAGTATGGGATGATATAGAGCAGTATGGGGTGATATAGAGCAGTATAGGGTGATATAGAGCAGTATGGGGTGATATAGAGCAGTATGGGGTGATATAGGGCAGTATAGGGTGATATAGAGCAGTATAGGGTGATATAGAACAGTATTGGGTGATATAGAGCAGTATGGGGTGATATAGAGCAATATGGGATGATATAGAGCAGTATTGGGTGATATAGAGTAGTATTGGGAGATATAGAACAGTATGGGGTGATATAGAGCAGTATAGGGTGATATAGAACAGTATAGGGTGATATAGAGCAGTATAGGGTGATATAGAGCAGTATGGGATGATATAGAACAGTATTGGGTGATATAGAGCAGTATAGGGTGATATAGAGCGGTATGGGGTGATATAGAGCAGTATTGGGTGATATAGAGCAGTATGGGGTGATATAGAGCAGTATAGGGTGATATAGAGTATTATAGGGTGATATAGAGCAGTATAGGGTGATATAGAGCAGTATTGGGTGATATAGAGTATTATAGGGTGATATCAGGGGCGTACAGGACACCCCCGCAGCCCCCGCGGTGCGTGGGGGCCCCCACCCTATGATGGGCCCCGTCGCAGATTCACCTATTTGCTACATAGCCTTTGCTTTTTTTAGAACTGAACTCAAATGACTAAAGATTAAAATAATGATCTAACTGAAGCCCAAAAATGCAAGCAGAAGATCATAAAAAATAGTGCTAAATTACCACAAAAGGGGGAAAAATTCACTGTTGTTTCCATCGCCGTTTGTAGGTAGCCAACAGCAAGCTTTGATGCGCTATGTTAGCCTACTGTTAGCGGACATGAGTCAGACAAATAAATATGTGTTCGGTCTTTGCTGAGACATTATTATTGTTGTTATTATTAATATTATTATTATTATTGTATATTGCCCAAACGTATTTACCCCATCGCCAGCTCTGCTCAGCTACCGGAATGTCTGAAGTTCTTCTACAAATGTAGCCTAGCCAATAAGTCTAGTTATTTCTTTATTCTTTTATTTAAATACATGAATTTAGTTCAGGCCTTTATCATTTGATGCACCGATCTAAAATTTGCGGCCGAAACAGCAATTTTACGCGCTTGTCTAGAAGGGAACCTTGTATTGGCCTACGCAAATTTGTGTCTAACTTAAAATTAGACCAGCTAAAATATATTGTTAGACCAAAAATATCTTATCAATTAATTAAGTAATAAAGACATGTATTTAAGAAATTTAATAAAAACAGAAATACGTCTATTGCTTATTCAAAGGCCGCGGAAAGTTCGTTTGTTACGCACTTCAATCCATTCCACACCCGACGTTTTGGTTTTCTTCCTAATTATTAAATATAGGCAATTGGTTGATTGAAAATAAGATACAATTTCTACACAACGAAATTCACTTTAAAGAAAGACTTACTATAAAACAAAACTTAATGAAGCGGTCAAACTCATGTCTGACCCGCTGCATGTCTCCCGACATTGCGCATCCATCATGCTAGGCTATTCACTTTTCATAATAGGTGAAATTTAAAAAAAATAATATAAGGCTATAGCTCAATATTTAAATATAAATATGAAACTAAATTGGCTACATTTTTATCCCTCTGGTCGACGAACGCGCCGGCGCGCTCTGATGGATTGTTTCCTCATGACAGCTGAAACAACTTAAAATAGACTTTAGATTAGTGCAAAACTACAAATGGTCTACTTTTATTTGTGTACTGATACACTCACAATAACAACAAAACCTTGTATTTTTGTAAAATAAAATAAATACAAAACAGGGTGCGCTTTCAGCTTTCTCTGCGAGAATCTTTCTTAAACGTCTCTTTTGAAACGTGAAGTGAAAATTAACTTAAACTCAGCGAATAATTGTACCTGAAAGAAAGAAACATCTCCATTCGATAAGAAATTCGTAGGTCTGTGTTTTTGAAATTATGGCCAGTGCTCGTTGCTGCTGTTATCAGTTCTCTTGGCTCTCGTGCACATGAGCTCTTGATGTAGGCTACATTTCTCCGGACCACAATGCCACAAGAAAGACTGTCCAGTTTAGCTCTTTTGAGTATTGAGAATGCTCATGCTCGTAACGACATTAAAGCAGCAGTGAAAGACTTTGCGCATCAAAACGCTCGGAGAGTGCAAAGGATTCGGTAGAGTGTTTGCTTTTTTGTGTGTGGTAGTCAGTTGATAAAAAGAATAAACAAGTTAATCCTCAAAAGTTGGTATTTTAAGATGTATATAAAGTTAGTTTTTCTCAAAATACAGCATATAGCTGATATATAGAATAGAGCATAGGCCTATAACTGATAGAGTTGTTCTTTTAAAGTTTTTTCTCCTAGTTCTTTTACTATTCATTTTTTTTTTTTACTGCAAGGCATGAAATTTTCTTGTATAATTTCTTCTCTACAATTTGCGATGCTTATAGGCCAGTGTTTAAACTGAGATGTGTTGGCCATTACATTTACTTTATTGAGCTTACTGTTAAATAAAATTTGTTCCTCGGGGGCTATAACTGATGTTTGTGAATTATTGCTGTGAAGGATCCTCCTGCTATTTCTAAAGTAAAATCGGAGCCGCGGCACTTTTGCCTCCACGTTCGTAAATTAGCTTAAATATTTATTCCTTCCTGGATTTTAGTCTGCGATATCAAAATCACTAAACATTATATAGCATAAATAATATTATTCAATAATAACATCAAATTAATCAATGCAATGATAATTCACCACATGATTCACTGTTAAATCAGTTTTTGTGAACTGGGGGGGGAGACGGACTCAGGTGCACAACAGATTTTAACACATGACATCACTGCTCGTGGGAGGGGCCTCATCTCATTATTTGCGGGGGGGCCTCACAGACATGCGGTACGCCACTGGGTGATATAGAGCGGTATAGGGTGATATAGAGCAGTATGGGGTGATATAGAGCAGTATAGGGTGATATAGAGCAGTATGGGATTATATAGAACAGTATGGGGTGATATAGAGCAGTATAGGGTGATATAGAGCAGTATGGGATTATATAGAACAGTATGGGGTGATATAGAGCAGTATAGGGTGATATAGAGTATTATAGGGTGATATAGAGCAGTATAGGATGATATAGAGTAGTATAGGGTGATATAGAGTATTATAGGGTGATATAGAGCAGTATAGGGTGATATAGAGCGGTATGGGGTGATATAGAGCAGTATAGGGTGATATAGAGCAGTATGGGATTATATAGAACAGTATGGGGTGATATAGAGCAGTATAGGGTGATATAGAGTATTATAGGGTGATATAGAGCAGTATAGGGTGATATAGAGTATTATAGGGTGATATAGAGCAGTATAGGGTGATATAGAGCAGTATTGGGTGATATAGAGCAGTATGGGGTGATATAGAGCAGTATTGGGTGATATAGAGCAGTATGGGGTGATATAGAGTAGTATAGGGTGATATACAGTAGTATGGGGTGATATAGAGCAGTATAGGGTGATATAGAGCAGTATTGGGTGATATAGAGTAGTATAGGGTGATATAGAGCAGTATTGGGTGATATAGAGTATTATAGGGTGATATAGAGCAGTATAGGGTGATATAGAGCAGTATTGGGTGATATAGAGTAGTATAGGGTGATATAGAGTAGTATAGGGTGATATAGAGCAGTATTGGGTGATATAGAGTAGTATAGGGTGATATAGAACAGTATAGGGTGATATAGAGCAGTATGGGGTGATATAGAGTAGTATAGGGTGATATAGATCAGTATTGGGTGATATAGAGTAGTATAGGGTGATATAGAGCAGTATGGGGTGATATAGAGCGGTGTGGGTGATATAGAGCAGTATAGAGTGATATACAGTAGTATGGGGTGATATAGAGCAGCATAGAGTGATATAGAGCAGTATGAGGTGATATAGAGAGGTGTGGGTGATACAGTGTGATATATGTGTGGTAATGTTCAGTTACCTTGTTTCTCTGTTTTCCCACCATCTGCCAGCGTCGTTGTGATAGTCAGGAGGGCTAGTAAAGCCACATAGACCCATTGCTGCTGCATTCTGGGAAAAACGTAAATGCTCATTAAAGGTATGGTTCATAACACAACAAAACAAACATCAAACAAATATCAATCTGTAAGTGCTTCATCAACATACATGCAAAGACTATCTCTCTCTCTCTTTCTTTCAGTCTTTCTCTCTCTGTCTCTCAGGAGGGAAAGTAAAGGTGGATTGAATAATTAGAAAGCAATTTTATCCCAAACGCTCGACTGCACTTCAGTTACAGTAGCGGTGCAGCCCATCGGCGACATCACCTCCATTTCAATTACTTATGAGCCTCCCTCTCTCTCCTTTTCTCTTCCTATTTCTGGTTGGCTGACTTCCTGCTGTGCCCATAAGCATTGGCTTACTGGACTTTTTTCCCAGTTCTGCCTCATGAAAAAGATGCTCAGACATTTTCTCATCGGGTGAATCTCATTAAATCTATCAATAACATGTCTAGGTCAAATATAAATAAAATGAAGCCAAGAAAGATGTATTATTTCCAGGTTTTCCATAATCCAACATCATCACCGAAGTTTTTATACATCATGCTATATGTTGTAGAGCTTTTCATTTCTGCAGTTTTAATTAAAAATATAGTTTTACAGTAATGAGAATCTAATAAGTTACAAAAGACACCAAAAGTAAACCACACAGACGCATTACAGTGAGAATTATCGGAGAAAATGTGCTGAATTGTCATGAAAAGAACATCAAAATAAAAAATAAAAAAAACGAGAGGGAGAGATTCGTCCCATCATTTCTGTCTCTATCAGTGTGCTAATCACGGTGGACGTGTCTCCGCTGGGCCGGTGTGAGCAGCAGGCGCTCACACACACCTGAGCTGTTCCACATCAGTCAGACTGTGAAATCGTCAGCGCCACATAATAACCGTGATTTCAGTCAGATGGGCAAAAACCTGCCAATCAAAGACTCATGAGTCATGACATATAAAGCGGTTCGGATCGTTAAAACGTAATCTGCCCTCCAAACCCTGATTAGCAACACTGCAAGTGAATCTGTGATATGGGATGAGAGAGAGGATTAGCCTCGAGTGACGTGACAGGAGGACTAGACAGCAGGGTTAGGAGCTTCTTAGAGTCTAATTCAATACTCCAATGTCAACTGAACTGATTTAGTATAGATGTAGAATTGTAATTAAAATTGAATTAATAAAAAAAAAAATCTTATAAATTACCCACATATATATATAATGCATGTTGGTTAATATAAAATAGTATTCATATAAATAATTAGAAACCAATAAATAACAACAAAAAATAATAATAAGAAATATTACTACAAATAGTTAATATAATATAATATAATATAATATAATTACATTTAATTAAATATTTCTACATTTCATTTAAATTTAATTTTTTTTGTGTTTTAAAATATAATTGGACAAAACATGGTGGTAGAACACTTCCGTTTCCCATGAAATTAAGCTAAACATGGATTCTCAGAGAATGCATGTACCGATAAAATGTACAGCTTGAAACCACTGTAAGTTGCTTTGCATAGACCATTTTTTAAATGCATAAATGTAAAAGTAACCTAAAATTAGAGCCAAACAGATCCCATAAAAAGTTATCTGTTCTAGGCCATTTTTATGGTCATGTTAGACTATTGTCATTCCACTTTTGTGGGACCGTTCAGTGAATTCCTCTTCCAGTCGTTCCGATTCAACTCACGAATTGACTCAACTCTTCAAGTCTGAATTTTTCCCGAACCTGCTAGACAGACATCATGAATATCATCACGTTTGACCCTAAAGGAAGTCCACTAGTGTCACATGACAAATGACTCTTGCTTTCTTACAAACCCCTACAGAATGAAGACCTGAGGGGGGTCGTCCATGTGTGTGCGTGCACTGAGGTAAAGCTGTTATCCCACTCTAACACTCCATTAGCTCATTGATCAGTGTAAAAGCAGGAGGGAGAGAGTGACAACGTGATCCATCAGAGTGAAACACACACACATCGAACAAAGCTGTACTCGTCGTTCGCAATTGACAGATTTCTGTAAGCCTGGTGCATTGGCTCTTAAAGGGACGGTTCACTCAGAAAGCCAAATACTGTTATCATCTACTCACCTTCATGTCACACAAAATGTGTGATTTCTGTGCAAGTTATTTTTCCATAGAATGAAAGCGGATGGTAACCGCTCCTCAGATAAAGCTATCATATGACTTCAAATCTCATGGTCTGCTCTTCTGAGTGATGGTGTGTTTTCCTGTGTGCTGTGATTGACAGGGTTTATCCACGCTGAGTCTGGCTTTGAGAGGAAAAGCTTCATGCTTGATCCAGCTACTCTGACTCAGACCCAAACCCAGATTTGTTAGGTTTTGGCTGTTTGTTTCAGCGATCAGGGGGTGGAGCTTACTGGAAAAACAACAAGACGTTCTTAAGAAGCCAGATAAAAGACGAATGAAATATGATATTTAGACTAAAGAAACTGAGGAAACAGAGAATGGTGTCAGACAACATTCACTGTATTGTTATACTTCACTTCTCAGAACTTTCAAGGTTCTCTCAAAGTTATTGAATTATGGAAAGAAACAAAATGTTTGTTTAGAGTTACTTGGTCTTTAATACAAAGTTCTGTCATGAAACTCTGGATGGTGCAGGCTCATAAGTCCTTAACCCTCTGGAGTCTGAGGCTGATTTGGGGCCTGGAGAAGTTTTGACATGCCCTGACATTTGTGCTTTTTTCAGTTGTTCATAAACATATTAATGACACAAGTGTCATTACACTGTATTCAGCACAAACTAGGCTACCATAATATGTGAGGAACATGTGTGTACATGTTTGTGTTTTTGAAGGAATAACGTTTATGCGTGGTTACTGAAAAAACAAAAAACTTAAGTCACTGATATAAGGCCAATAAAAGTATATTAAATCTGTGTTCACAAGACTTTTGGGTATTGAAGGTTGTAGACTAGAGTTTTTGCTTCAAAATTATGTAAAAATTATGCTGACTACTCTTTCATTTATAACAATATACTGATTTAGTTTTTGTAAGACACTTTTTGCCAAGAAACACGGTATGCGAGGAGGCATGAATCTCCATGAATAATGGCTCATTCTCACCTGTGAAGACAAAAGAATTGAATAGTAATGACCTGAAAAGACTTGCATATTAATGAGGCATTTCAGTCAGGTAGGCTGTGAAAAAAAACTTCTGTGATGTCTCAAGCTCATCATGGTATATGAAACATACAGAAAAATTTTATTACAATATAAAATAATGGTTTTATATTATACTTTAACATATAATGTATTTCTGTGATGCAAAGAGTCTGAATATAGGCTTTTAGTTTAAAAGCATGCACATTTGGAGAAATATAGGATTCTCATATGTTTGTCAATTTTCTATACAGAGGAGTTATTTTTTATTTAATATTCATTGTTATCTCTATGAGCGCTGGTGTTTGCAATTCATACTGCAGCCGGAGGGCGCTCTGTGCATTTTAGTCCACAAATTCACCTAAGAAGACGACGATATTCCATGAATGGTGTTTACCAATTCATACTACAGCCGGAGGGCGCTAAAGAAACAAAAACTCACTTAAAACTTATCAATAGAAGAAAACAAACAGGAATTTACTGAATGTCTTCCAGAGATCGCTAACCATGGCTTTTTCATCCAGATAAACAATTTTCAAGGCAATAAATACACGATTGAGATGATGAATGCATGTGTTGTCTCTGAATTTGCCTGTGAATAGCGCTGGCTCCGTGGGCGTGGCTGCATTAGTGGGTAATGAGCTGAATCACGGACTTCTGACATGGCTCTCTTTTCATACAGATTACATAAACACAGAATGTTTGTTTTCGATTTGACTTGCACGATTTAAAACCTGACATTTCAACGTTTTGTTAGACATAAGTATGAATTTTTTGTGATTAGTATTCACTAAGTTACACTTCATTTTCTGAGAACTATCAGATTGGACTTCGTTCAGAGGGAGAGGAGAGATCACGCATCATGTTAGTTTTCTTTATTTTACAAAAAGCACAACATTTTGTTTTTACTCTGAGTGTATACAAATAAAAGGAGATATTCTATAGTTTCAATTGATGTATTACTTATGTCTCTATGATAAAAAATGACAGAGTATTTTAAGTCTGTTTTGCTGCAATGTGAAAAAAAACCTGCAAAACGCGCCGGCGCGTTTTTAGACCTCAGAGTGTTAACCCAATCCGCTTGCAATTACATCATTCTCTATAGGGCTCAGTAACGTTCACATAATGTTTGGAAAATTACAAAATGGAATGTTCCCTAAACGTTCTCATAACCAAACATTTTTAAAACACCGAAAAAACTGGACATTTTCTAAATATCGATAAAAAACTATTGTGAAATGATGCAGTTTCCATTAAAGGATTAGTTCACTTTCAAATAAACTTTTCCTGATAATTTACTCACCCCCATGTCATCCAAGATGTTCATGTCTTTCTTTCTTCAGTTGAAAAGAAATTGAGGTTTTTGATGAAAACATTCCAGGATTTTCTCCATATTGTGGACTTCAATGGTCTCCAAACGGTTGAAGGTCAAAATTACAGTTTCAGTGCAGCTTCAAAGGACTTTAAACGATACCAGACGAGGAATAAGAGTCTTATCTAGAGAAACCATCGGCCATTTTCTAAAAAAATACAACTGTTTATGCTTTATAAACACAAATGATCACCTTGCACGTGCTTTCGCCAAAACCACAGTTTTGTATTCTTCAAAAAGAACTGCCGCTGTGTTTTTTCCGTAAATAGGGAAGGCGTAGGACATACGGCGTAAGCTTTTTGAAGAATACGAAAGTGCGGTTTTGGCGGAAGCACTTGGAAGGCGATCATCTGTTTATATAAATCATATACATTTACATTTTTTTCCGAAAATGGCCGATGGTTTCTATAGATAAGACTCTTATTCCTCGTCTGGTATCATTTAAAGCTCTTTGAAGCTGCACTGAAACTGTAATTTTGACCTTCAACCGTTTGGACTCCATTGAAGTCCACTATAAGGAGAATAATCTTGGAATGTTTTCATCAAAAACCTTAATTTCTTTTCGACTGAAGAAAGAAAGACATGAACATCTTGGATGACATGGGGGTGAGTAAATTATCAGGAAAAGTTTATTTGAAAGTGAACTAATCCTTTAACTGATGTTACGTGACTAAAACGTCTTTTTTTCCTCTTGCAATAAGTCATTCTAAACTAGATTTTGGTAGGTTTGCATATATCCCAGCCTCTGCACTAGCCATTATTTTTAATCAAAAGAGACATATGCATGTTATCCAAGCATTTATGGCAAGGAAAGCACTTTATACTTGGGAGCATCCACGTATGAGGTGTTTCTGGGTGTTTCTCCCGCCATATCTGCTTCGAGGTTTTGATAAATTCAAAACCCCCTGAATTGGCCAGTTTTGTACTTGAGTGGCAATTGGGCGGGTTTTGTTGTGAAAACCTGGCAACCCTGTCTGTACTCAAAGAAAACACACTTATAATTACATGTGTGCTCATCTCATAAAAAAATCATTCTGACATAACTTGAAGGCTGTGTATGCTAGAACGCTTCTCTACAAACTACACTGAAAAACTTGTGTTTACACAGAGTTCTTTCTGCTGTTAACACAAGAAACTGTCAACAGGTCATCTTTTAGAGAATAAGAAAATTGACAGCGCATATCACAACATTGTGTGTGTGAATTTCTGCTCGCATTCAGCTGCTTTATTCAGTGACATATATAAGTATAAGAATCACAGATGTGCTGCGAGCTGCTGTGAGATTTACTGTTTATGGGCTGAAATTCAGTTTGGTGTGAATCTATAAACACGATATAAATAATAAATGACTCTCACAGTATGACAGACAGACACAGGACAGCTGCTTTTTGACATCAATCATTCCGACATGAACATGACAATCAACGACAAAATTCATAACTAAAGATTTCATCATTTCATTCTCTGTGAATTACTATAATGATGCTCAACAGTTTATTCTTCCTCAGACGACTGATATTATCACATTACAGCGCTCAGATGAGGCCTGAACTCAATAAACTAGATTTACTGGAGAAAATGAGTGTATTTGCCTGTGCAAAACTCACAGTTATGATAGCATGTTGGTGGTGGTTGCTAGGGTGTTGCTAAGGTGTTCTACTTAGTTGTTAGGGCATTACTATGTGGTTGCTAAGGTGTTCTAGTTGGTTTCTAAGACATTGATAAGTGGTTGTTTAGGAGTTCTAATTGGTTTCTAGGGCATTACTATGAAGTCGCTGAGGTGTTCTAGTTGTTCAATATGCCATTACAATGTGGTTGAGGTCAAGTTAGTTGTTAGGGCGTTGCTATTTGGTTGTCAATGTGTTCTAGTTGTTTGTTAGGACATTACTATGTGGTTACTATAGTGTTCTAGGCAGTTGCTAGGGCATTACTATGAAGTCACTAAGGTGTTCTAGGTGGTCAGTTTGGCATTACAATGTGGTTGAGATCTAGTTGGTTGCTAGGGCACTGCTATGTGGTTGCTATTAGTGTTCTAGGTGGTTGCTAAGGCATTACTATGTGGTTGCCATAGTGTTCTAGGTGGTTGCTAGGGCATTACTATAGTTGCTATGGTGTTCTAGGTGGTCAATTTGCCATTAAAATGTGGTTGAGTTCTAGTTGGTTGCTAGGGCATTGCTATGTGGTTCCCATAGTGTTCTAAGTGGTTGCTAGGGCATTACTATGAAGTTTTTAAGGTGTTCTAGGTGGTCAATATGCCATTACAATGTGGTTGAGGTCAAGTTAGTTGTTAGGGCGTTGCTATTTGGTTGTCAATGTGTTCTAGTTGTTTGTTAGGACATTACTATGTGGTTACTATAGTGTTCCAGGCAGTTGCTAGGGCATTACTATGAAGTCACTAAGGTGTTCTAGGCAGTTTGGCATTACAATGTGGTTGAGATCTAGTTGGTTGCTAAGGCATTACTATGTGCTTGCCAGTGTTAGGTGGTCGCTATGGCATTTCTGTGTGGTTGCTAAGGAATTCTAGTGGGTCACTAGGGCATTGTTATGTGGTTGCTAGGGTGTTAAGTGGTCACTATGGTATTTCTGTGGGGTTGCTAAGAAGTTCTAGAGGGTCGCTAGGGCATTGTTACGTGGTTGCTAAGATGTTCTAGGCAGTTTCTAGGTGTTTGGGCAGGTGCATCACTTAGTAAAGTATCAGCACAGCTCTCCTCAACAACACACATGATTTGAGGAATCATTCACACTCAACTTTAACACTTACGGTTAAGAGCCTGCTCAAATCCCTGACCCGTATGCAGCACACAGTCACCACTAATGAATCCAGACGATATTCCCCTGTTTTGCTGTGCCGTTAATATTACAGGTCAGAGCGTCTCTGAGGCTTCTGATCTCAGTAAACACAAGCCACAAGACACAAATCAAACAATCAGATTCATGAGAGAGAAACCCACGCAGAGCGACACTAAGCCTGGAGACTTACATACACTCAGACAGATGGAACTGCCCCGGATAAAGCCGCCGGGTCTCCGATAAAACTGCCAGGCACCTGTAATCCCAAATCACTTTCACACACATTTATACAGACACACACACACACACACTGAGCTTATAGCCAGCAAAACCCTCTCAAATGGAAAATAAATGGGATGTGTTGCAAATCGACTTTTTGACATTCGTGTCTTTCCATGAATTTCACTCCAGAGAAAAGTTCAGCGCAGGGGACGGAGTATAAGTACACACACGCTGAAAACATCTTTCAGAATATTCCAGAAAGCACAGATGAATAAGAACAAGAACAATTGCAGTGTTTTACAGCTATAGTGAAAAACTGATATGTGAAGGCCTTCCAAGTTTTTTGGTTTGAATATGTTATGCCTCTTATCTATAAGCTAGTGTGCTCCAAAACAATGACAAAATTCGTATTTAGAAGATAGAAGTGTTCAAAACTAACAGTCTCTCACTTCCACCAATATGGATCAATGATCAATGACATCATGCTGCACTTCAGCTTCTCATCAGATTTTCTGTCCAATCAAATCTCAGTAGAATCTGAAGCCCCGCCCCCTACATTATAAAATCTGTCACTTGTTCACACATTTACTATTTTCTACATGGTGAATGGCACATAGTGCACTAAATAGGGGATAGGGAACGATTCAGACAGTGTAAATATGCTTTCCATTGAGGCGATTGAAGTCTGGTTTCATGTTAGTATAATGCGAACTGCCGCAGCATGCACACAATCTGCTCCGGTTCAGAGACACGATAGCACAGAGCGAATCATATCCGCGAGTCGGCGCAGACCACAAAACATATCAGACCCATCTGAATTCTGCACATAATGCTATATTTTAAAACGACTAGAGATTAGGAAGCAAAAAGACTAGAGATTAGAAGGAGCTTTCCATATCCAATCTTTTTTTTTTCCTCATTCAACCATAAACATGGCTTCGTCTCAAGAAAAACCTGCGTACGCACGAAACCACTGAAACAGACTCAAAACAATGTAGTATACATGCCAGAACAGTATGTGGTGCTGTAATTGACGCCGGGAGTTTGATTGACAAGCGATCTAACCAATCATAATGCCGAATCCGCCATTTTGTCCGACAAAGCAGTCAGGAGTTAGAAGATTAACCTCGGTGGACTTGAACTTGAAAAATGGTGTGTATTTACGTCTTACCACATTTGAAACAACATTCCTTCTCATGTTCATTCATGTTTATGTGATGCTATTAATTAACTAGTAGGAAGAGATGATCGGTTTACGAGCCGTTTGAGCTGAAGCGCTACAGCGATCTGTCACGACACATTAAAGAGCCACAAAACGGTTTTTATCGTTTGAATTTCTTAAAAAATTACATAATTTGTATTTTTCACTCTGTGTGGCATGACAGCACCATGGCTTGTCGGACAAAGCAACAGTAACTAAGGGGGGCGGGTCTTTTGCGGAGGGTCAATTCTGCCAGAGATACACTAAAAATGGAGAAGCCTTGGAACATGCACATATACCTTGTGATGACATCATCGTTTCACAAAATATACGGATTGGCTGTACACATGACAACGCAAGGGTGTCGTTTTCAGATTTATCCACTCTGGGACCCAGTTTCAAAAAATAGCAGTTTCAGGCTCCCAAAATGCCGGATCTCCATGTGGATGGGCTCTGAGGCTTTACTGAGCTCAACGGCTCTGGCCGAGCTGTGATATAAAGAAACGCTATTGGCTATTTTGAAAAAAGGGGAGGAGCTGCCCGATATGTCCGGCCCTGTCTTCCTGTTTCAGTGGAAATTACATCCACAGATTGAATAATGCAACTTTAAGAAACCACAACTAGATCCAAATGAAGACACAAAATTACAGACCCATTTCAAATCTTCCATTTATGTCTAAAATACTATAAAAAGTTGTCTATGCTCAATTATGCTCCTTTCTGCAAAAAAAAATTATCTATGAAATATTTTAGTCCTGATTCAGGCCCCATCATAGCACAGAAACTGCACTTGTTAAAATTACAAATGACTTCTAGCTTCTGAACAAGACTGCATCTCAGTACTAGGTTTACTTGATCTTAGTGCTGTGTTTGACACTATAGATCATGAAATACTTTTAGATCGACTACAAATTCACACTTGTGTTCAGGGACAGGCATTAAGGTGGTTTAGTTCGCACCTATCAGACTGTTAGCATTTTGTTTATTTAAACAGGGAATTATCCAAGTAACATCAGTAAATTGTGGAGTGCCTCAAGGGTCTGTGTTAGGCCCTGTGCTATTTTCAATATGTATGCTGCCACTTGGTAATATAATTAGAAAACCGCTGTTATGATGATACTACATTGTATATTTTATCACAATATGTATTGTGAAAAGCGCTATACAAATAAATATGTGAGAATAATGTAGAATGCTATAGTTTAGAACATAATGCATCCTGCTTCACAGTATTTTTGTTTTTATAATGACACCAACACAATAAACACTTCTCTTTAATCGAAATAAAATCCTTTAGGGCATTGCTATGTAGTTGCTGTAGTGTTCTAGGTGGTCGCTAGCTCTTAAGTTGTTGTTTTTTGCAGTATGCAGTATGCATGCTGTTCAATGTAGAATAGAACAATTATTGTTGCATAACGCATCCTGCGTCACATACTATATTTAAGAACAACAGGAAGTACTTTTGTTTTCATCTACTGACACCAACACAATGAAAACTTCTCTTTGATTTAAATAACATCCTTTAGCAGTGATTTCTTTACCGTCTCCGCATCCCAGATAACGATTCTCAGACGTTACATATTGGATTGTCTTGTGAGTTTTTCTCGGGCTGATGACAGATGGTGCATTTGGAAGCAGGTGCGTGAACAAAGCAATTACTTCCAAAATAGAGCAACGGCTCCATCATTAACACCCCCACCCACATCCCCTCACCTCTTCATCCTTAAAACACAGGCTCCATCGGGGCGTTTTAAAGTTTTATCCTGGTTATGTAAAATGATTCATGCCCATCCCGTGGTGTTTATCAGTTAATAGAGAACAAAGCGAGAAGTAAACTTGCAAACACAAGGCCAAATTAGTTGAGCCGAGAGACCGCGCACACCTGCACTAGATCAGTATTTACACCTGTTTTAACCCAAAGATTACACTTGGATTAGAGAGTATTCACACCTGTACTAGAGAACACCTGTGCTGATCAGCGTTTACTCCAGCTGCACTGCAGTGTTTCATGTGTCAAATCTGAAATCGCTGAACAACCATTCACTCATTCACTACACCAGGGGTGTCCAAACTCAGTCCTGGAGGGCCAGTGTCCTGCAGAGTTTAGCTCCAACCCTAATTAAACACACCTGAACCAGCCAATCAAGGTCTAACTAGGCATACTAGAAACTTACAGGCAGGTGTTTTGGAGATGGTTGGAGCGAAACTCTGCAGGACCTGCCCTCCAGGACCGAGTCTGGACACCCCTGCACAACACGGTGATGTCACAAAATTTGGTGTATTCATGATAATTTTGCACAGCTATAGTCATGCTTCTAGTGTTTCAACAGCTGGCATGTTGATGGCACAGCGCCCTCTGCAGGCGTAATAAATCCCCAAAGGCAGCAGAAAGAATCTTCTGTCCATTTTTAACATACTATATATCCATAGCAACGCTGAAGGGCAGGGTTTTAGAACTAAAACCATGAGGCCTCTCAGACAGTTTTCTTAAATCAAGCAGAAACAGTCAGCTTAAGACCAACGTTCATCACGAACCCCACTAAGAAAGAAAAAAGTATGAGAGAATTGCAATTTCTGAAATTCAGATGAGAAATGCTGTCCTTGTTAATGTTTATTCAGCTTGTCAGACTGCTGCCGACAGCTCTGATCAGCCTCTTGCCTACACACACACACACACATATATATACACAAACACACACACACACTCTCTCTCTCTCTCTCTCTCCTACTGCCATCTTTATGAGGACATTTTGTCCCCATAATGTAGGATTTACCAGAACCACACACACTCTCTCTCTCACACACACGAAAAAGCATGTATATATATATATTGTAAAAGTATTGGGACACCCCTTCAAATCATTGAATTCAGGTGTTCAATCACTTCCATGGCCACAGGTGTATAAATCAAGCACCTAGGCATGCAGACTGCTTCTACAAACATTTGTGAAAGAATTGGTCACTCTCAGGAGCTCAGTGAATTCAAGCGTGGTACCGTGATGGGTTGCCACCTGTGCATTCATGAAATTTCCTCACTATTAAATAGTCCACAGTCAACTGTTAGTGGTGTCATAACAAAGTGGAAGCAATTGGGAACAACAGCAACTCAGCCACAAAGTGGTCGGCCACGTAAAATCACAAAGCGGGGTCAGCGCATGCTGAGGCATACAGTGCGCAAAAGTCACCAACTTTCAATAGCTACAGACCTCCAAACTTCCTGTGGCCTTCACATTAGCTCAAGAACAGTGTGTACAGAGCTTCATGGAATGGGTTTTCATCTCCGAGCAGCTGCATCCAAGCCATACATCACCAAGTGCAATGCAAAGCGTCGGATGCAGTGGTGTAAAGCACGCCGCCACTGGACTCTAGAGCAGTGGAGACGTGTTCTCTGGAGTGATGAATCACGCTTCTCTGACGGACGAGTCTGGGTTTAGTGGTTGGCAGGAGAACGGTACTTGCCTGACTGCACTGTGCCGAGTGTAAAGTTTGGTGGAGGGGGGATTATGGTGTGGGGTTGTTTTTCAGGGGTTGGGCTTGAACCCTTAGTTCCAGTGAAAGGAACTCTTAATGCTTCAGCATACCAAGACATTTTGGACAATTTCATGCTCCCAACTTTGTGGGAACAGTTTGGGGATGGCCCCTTCCTGCTCCAACATGACTGCACACCAGTGCACAAAGCAGGGTCCATAGACGTGGTCCAAGACATGGATAGAAGGTCCAAGACATGGATGAGCGAGTTTGGTGTGGAGGAACTTGACTGGCCTGCACAGAGTCCTGACCTCAACCTGACACCTTTGGGATGAATTAGAGCGGAGACTGCGAGCCAGGCCTTCTCGCCAACATCACTGCCTGACCTCACAAATGCGCTTCTCGAAGAATGGTCAAAAATTCCCATAAACACACTCCTAAACCTTGTGGAAAGCCTTCCCAGAAGAGTTGAAGCTGTTAAAGCTGCAAAGGGTGGATATATATATATATACACACTATATGTTAAAGGGGACCTATTATGCCCCTTTCACAAGATGTAATATAAGTCTCTGGTGTCTCCAGAATGTGTCTGTGAAGTTTCAGCTCAAAATACCCCACAGATCATTTATTATAACTTGTCAAATTTGCCCTTATTAGGGTGTGAGCAAAAACACGCCGTTTTTGTGTGTCCCTTTAAATGCAAATGAGCTGCTGCTCCCGGCCCCCTTTCCAGAAGAGGGCGGAGCTTTAACAGCTCAACAACAACAAAGCTGGAGAATCTCACACACCCAAAATGAGGATTGTCAGTAACAGTGTTCAGCCTTACATTGTTCAAACCGGAGTCGACACTGATGGAGAGACTCAGGAAGAAGTTACAACTTTTAGAATGAAAGTGGACGTTTCTGAATGGTTAGTGGATACATTTATGTAGTTGCTGTGGAGTTGATTCAACTCATCCACTAGCATGTGCCGTCATGTTCATCTTTTGCTTTGAACTTTGAGTCAAGGTGCTTGTCCAAAAACCATGGTAGTAGTTTAATTTTGTTAGTTTTATATCCTGCTGCTGTTTAGGATGGTGGACTCTCACAGTCAGCTTTAAATTAACGGTAGGAGTTGCGTTATTTTTGGTCAGCACTTGGAGAAAGTGTGAAGAAGAAAGCGAGCGACATAAAGGCAGAGAAAGAGTGGGTGGGCTCTTTAAAGAACATCCCTCTCTGTGGGGCAGCGGGCTTTGAACGCACACAAACACACTCACAGTGAAGCCGAGGTCATTGTTTTTATCCCACAGCAGGTTCTTCTAACTTCAGCTGTATGTTAGAACTCTAAAAACGGAGAGAGGTGCGCAGAGAAAGCGGGCGTAACCGTGGGAGGCGCTGCTGACCCGAACTCCTGGCCACTGCGATTCATCTCGTGTGCTTAAGAGGCTCCTGAGCTTTATTTACAGACCTGCGTTTGTTTGTAAACGACTACAGTTATGTTTTGTAGGTGGACGCGTCCCCGATTAGCTTTCCAAAAGCACTCCTCTTCCTCGGTTGACAAATGCCGGCGTCTGTTTGGGGAGATATCAGCCAACACAGCTCGACTTTAATCCCAATGAGAGGATGAGATCTTATAATCTTTCAGATTAGCGATACCATCCGTCTCACCACATTTTAAAACCAAGACTTATTAATAGAGACGTGAAGACCCATTTTAAAGGAACAGTTGAACCAAAAATAAACGTTCTGTCATCATTTCTCACCCTTGTGTCCTTCCAAACCTGACTTTCTTTCTTCTGTGGAACCCACATGGAGAATATTTACAAGGAAACGAAATGAAAGTCGTCCATATGACCCATGCACCACACGTCTTTCAAGCAATCACTTTGTGGAAGGAATGCTCATTAGTTATTATTTGCTAAAATCTTTGCTAATGTTCTGGAGTTTTAATCTTGTATGACTTCAGAAGACTTGGAATATGGATAGAACAAGGTTTTCAATCTTTTATATGCCACAGAACCCCATATATGATCATCCTCGTGCAAGGGACCCCATCCTAAAGTTTAAAAGGTGAAAAAATAATATTATAAATGTGTAAGATATTATTTGGAAAATATTTAGTTTCTACAACATACAATTTTTTTTATTATTAGTTATTTGTTCTAAAATAACTTTTTAAAATAATTACATATAATTTATAATTTATTTTTTTATTTTAATACATTTGATATATAAATATAAATATTTTAAATTAACCATTTATTTAAATCAATTTTATTTCTTTATTTTAATCTATTTTTTTGTCATTTATTTATTTGTCTGTTTTAATCAAGTTTTTTTCATTTATTTATTTATATAAATCTTTTTTTATTTAGTTTAATATTATTTATTATTTTAATATTATATATTATTTAATATTATTTATTTATATTTTCATTATTTATTTTAATTGGAAAATACATAGTTCCTATAACACTCTATTTTTTATTATTTATTCCAATATAACTTTTTTAAATAATTAAATACATTTATTTTAATAAATTTTATATATAAATCTCAAATATTTTAAAGTATCCATTTATTATTATATTATTTAATATTATTTATTTATATTTTCATGATTTATTTTATTTGGAAAATATTTAGTTTCTATAACATTCTATATACTATTATTTATTTATTTATTCCAACATAACTTTTTAAAATAATTAAATATATTTATTTTAATATAATTTATTATTTATTTATTAATTTGAATAAATTTGATACATAAATATAAATATTTAAAATTTCCATTATTTTTTTTATTTTATATTATTTTTTTTGTATTTTTTTATTTGAATGTTTTTTATTTATTTATTTATTTATTTATTTATTATTACCACTATTTTTCTCCTAATTTTTCCATGGACCCCCAACACTCTCCTGCATCCCTGGACTCCAGTTTTGAACACAAGTCCTACTGACAATTTTTATTCTAATTTAATTATCTTTCTAGAGCTTGATGACCACTTTGAACTGGAAAAGAGCAACTCCAAAGGTCTTCCTCCAAACATCTCCACCGCAGACATGAAGGTAAGTAAATGATGACAGAAACTTGGCTGACCTCTTCCTTTGCCCACAAACGATCAATCATAACGTGTTTACGTGCTCCAGGTATTGATGATATAAAAGCCCATTAAATCAGCACACAAACTGATTGGGTATAATCCATAATTTCCCCCGAGTGTTGGCCGGACCCTTATCTCATGTACTCGGGCTCTTTAATTGGGTGTCTGACGCTGACAGCCGTAATGACTCGAGGGCCTCGGAGAGGTTTGTGCGAAAAGACATAGACAATAAAAAATAAATGTGGGCCGTAACATTAGAGCAGCATCTCCATTATTATCTGTGTTCACTACAGAAGCTCTTAAGATTAGATGTGCATTACGCTCCCACCCGACGAGCTCTGAAGCCCAGAGTGAGTGTGCATGAGTCAGCCGGGCCAGAACACCCCTATTAAACGCTTATTCTGGCCCACTGCGCCGGCCATTAGTGTACGGAAGCCTATTAGCGCTGAGATTACAGATGGCGCACACACAACACTCTGTCCGTCCACCCACCATATGGACACCATCATAATGATCTCATGTACACCCACACACACTGTGATTTATATATTTAAATAGGGTTTTTTTATTATTTAAATATGATTTATATTATTTATTTAAATCAGTTTTATTTATATTTTTAATATTTATTTTAGTCTAGTTTTTCATTATTCCTTTATTTTTTATCCATTCTATTTATCTATATTTTTATTATTTAATTTAATATAATTTTCTTATATATATATAAGAAAATTATATTAAATGAATATAATATTCATTTGTTTTAATCAATTTTATTTATTCATATTTTTGTTATTTATTTTAATCTATTTTTTATTCTTCATTTATTTTTACCCATTTTATTTATTTTTTATTCATTTTAATCTTTTTTTATTATTCATTTATTTTAATCAATTGATTTATTTATATTTATATTAATTATTTTAATCGTATTTTTCATTATTCATTTCTTTTTATCCATTTTAAACAATTTTTTTCATTATTCACTTATTTTAATAAATTATATTTATTTATATTTTTATTATTTATTTTAATCTATTTTTCTTTATTCCTTTATTTTTATTCCTTTTATTTATTTTAATCATAATTTTCATTTATTTATTTATTTTCATCTTTTTTATTTAGTTAGTTTAATATTATTTATGTATTTTTACATATGATCATTCACACCAGTATTATTTTAGCTTTATTAATATTTTAAATTAGCTTTTTTATATTTTTATTTTTCATGTCAATTTTTGTTTAATTTTTAGTAATTTCGTTACGTGCTTTTGTCATTTATTACTTTTTTTATTGCTATTTAGGTTACATTTATTTTTATTTCCGTTCTAGTTTTTATTTCCAGTTAATAATGTTAATGCTTCAACTTATTTCAGTTTATTGCCAAGGCAACATTTTCATTTAGTTTAAGTTTTTCAACTAATATTTATATTTTATTTTATTTCTAGAATGAATGTTGGCTTGAGATCTGGAAGGCAAGGCTAAGAAAGATTTGTCAGATTTGTTCTCAAACACCAGCAAAACACATCCAACATCTCACCTAAACAAATGAAAGTTTTTCCACGTTTCAAGGGGAAAATGAAAACATTCTGTGTGTTATTGACTCACGCCGCAGATCAATAGTGGTTTCTCTTGGTCTCGTGGGCTTTCGTTACGTTCCTGAAATGGCCTCTCCGTCTCCATTACTGTGATTAACAACATCACATCATCTTTAATAATTCAATTTGGAACAAACTTTCCATCTCTCTCCAGCTGTTAACAGGTACACACTCGCACACAGAGTCAGTATCGATCTGATCTGACGCAGCCCAGAGTGTGTTATTATTAGTAAGCACTGTTTGTCTCTGAGCTGATGGAGAAACTCTGTTAAAACTGTTTTCATGGGTCATTTTTTAAGGGCTTCACTAAGTCTCTCTTGAGCCCATGAAAAAGAGGACCTATTTTGCAAAAACATGTTCATCTCTCTTTACTGTGTAATGTTGCTGTTTGAGCAGAAGTTCTTCTCTATATCAGTGTCAGTGTTTCTGAACTTCCTGAAACGCCTCCTCATTTAAATAATTCATACGCAGAATAAAGGGGCGGGGCCTGCTTGAGTTAGTCAGTAGTGTGTTAAAACTGGCGGTTATGGTAAGGGGCGGGACATTTCCCGAACACCAATCACAACACACTGCTCCAGCCGACCAATCAGAGCACATTGTGCTTTTCAGAAGGAGGGGCTTCATAGAGACAGGAACTAAACAGAGCGTTACTGACAGACTGGGAAGAGAGGAGCTGCAACAATGGAGAATATGAGGAATATAATTTTTGAACATTTAAACATTATAAATCTTTTCTAGTGGAGCCAATATCAAGACTGTAAAAAGGTATAATAGGTCCCTCTTTAAATGATCTCTTTTAAATGAGTCATGAACTGTGTTGTTTTATTATTTTATAATGTTTCCTGCGGTGCACTTATAGGGCCCTATTTTAACGATCTAAATGCAAAGTGTAAAGCGCATGGCGCAGGTGCACTCAGGGCGTGTCCAAATCCACTTTTGCTATTTTAACGACGGAAAAACGGTCCGTGCGCCGGGGCGCATTTTTGAAATGCGCATTTTTGTCCCTATTCTCTTAATGAGTAATGGGCGTAACGTTCAATAAACCAATCAAAGTGTCATCTCCCATTCCCTTTAAGAGCGAGATGTGCTCGCGCCATGGCGGATTGCTATTTACATGGCGTACACGCGATGAGTCAGTTAATATATATGTGTGTGTATTGGCACGATTGTTCAATTAATTAGCCAATTTCGTTCATCATTATAAGTAGTAATAGGCTGAATTGAAAATAGGTAGCCTAATTCTAATACACACAATGACTATTCATCATTACATTTTTATATTTATGTAGCCTACACAATAATATTCTTTTACACTGTAATCCTTTTGTTTTTAATATTTGGCATGTTTGTGTGATGCGCATCCCTGTGTGTAATAAGCAAAGTCAACATGCACTGTGGACGTGCCCAGAGGCGCAGTTTCTACCAACGCGCTCTAACAAAAAATATTGCGCCATTGACTTTAGACTTTAGACCAGGTTTGAGTTGGTCTATGGCGCAGTCTATTTTCAGCTCCTTAAAATAGCAATGCGCCGGCAATGCGCCTGAACACACCTCTTTTTTAGACCAGCACGCCCATGGGCGCACTAACTGGCACAAATGCATTTACTAATTTAAGGACGTGGCGCTGAACGGGAAAACGCGAACGGCGCCGGACGCAAACTAGCAAACACACTTGCGCTGCGCCTTGCGTCGCATTGCGCCGGGTGTATTATAGGGCCCAATATGTTAATATGATTTTTACATCAAAAATGGTCATAATTTAGAAATAAAAGGCATTTTTCCTACCCTGATTTCAGCCGTCTGATTTGAACGCTCTGTTTTAAGGGGCGTGTCTGCTGTGAGACTTCAGTGTAAACGGCCACTGCTGTGATTGGCTGACATCTTTGCATATGAAATAGCTAAATAATACTCTCTCAAAAACTTTTAGCGTGTTTTTACTATTACAGCTCTCAAGGTTAACTATTACATTACACTTAAATCTGTGACATTATATTTAGATCGTGGCATGAAAGGTTGCAGCGATGAAGATTGTAGCCAATCACAGACATGTTGTTGAGCACATGAAAGCGTCTCATTGAATTGCAACTCAATTTCTGCACACTAACGAATGCTTTCATCATAACTAACAGTGCAAACTCGACGTAACTAAGAGATTCGTTGAATAAAATGGGAGATTTGGCGCAAGTCCAGAACTCAGTCACTGTTTGATTGACAGCTCCAGCGATTGTAAAGGAAGCGTTCTTCGATTGCCTTCTATATATTATTTACTCACCATTTAAATAACAGATTATTTTCATCCTACTAGGAGAAACAAGGTGAAGTTGAGCATTTAGTCACTGGTTTGATTTACTGACACACAGACAAAGATCATCTGACTGTACATGAATCATTAATATCAGATCAGGCATTAGAATGAACACAGTTACTGACATGTTGTTGCATTACTGTCGAGTCCATACCGTAAAAGTCTGTCTGTAAAGCCTGCGCCGAAATGCGATTGATTTACCAAAGAATCCACAGTGAAATGTGCCGAATACAAATAATTAAACTCAACTGAGACATTCACCGTGTTGAAAATAAATAACCATATTCCTAGCATTAGGATCCTTCGAAAGGTAATGTTATTTTAGTCCTGTATCACTCTTCTCTCCTCCTCATCTCACTAACACGCCAGTGGGCGGGGCTAACATTGCAATGATGAAGTAGGCGTTGATTTCTTCTGCGGAGGCGGAGTTTCGCCATCTATGAGGCACATTCCAGGACAAGTCATTCGCTCAATAAAAGCTTTTATTGGACTAACAAGGAAGATTTCAGTTCTGAAACGTACAGGATGTTCTTACAGTACGATAACCTCATATATCAAAAGCTCAAGGAAAAGTTGATTTCTCAATTCATGACCCCTTTAAAAGATCTCTTCCTCTCATCAATCGTTTCTCATAGACAGTGTCTCAAAATGTTAATGTTTCAAACAGTGATGCTTCCGGCCTTTCACTTTTTGATAATTTTCTCCTGGTATCTGTGTTTTTAGCAGAATTGATGTGTGTTCATTAACAGCCATTGAGTCACTCAATCTGTCAATCACTCCATGTACTTCACTGCTTCTTTTCTTTCAGTCTCGGGTGACTTCATACTGAGAGACAATCATCTCACTTCATTAGACAAACACAAACAACCCAGCACTCCCGCAGGGATTGGGAAGGAGTCGCAGACAAACAGAAAGAGAGAGAGAAAGGGAGACGGGGTGAGCCAGGTGAGACAAATGCAGTGCAACCCCATATCTGATCATGCCCAGAGATCAATAATCACCCGCGACACTTTGTACTTTACAACAGGGTAAGCCAATCGCAGGGTGCATGCTGGGAAAAGCAGTTTCACAGATTAACTGATCATTATTTTCAAGCAAAAGCGGTCATTCTATCGCTCTCGGGGGAGAAAACAGCCAATCGGAGGCTTACAGAGTGAACCAGGCATTTAGACATTATTAAAACACATAATGACTTTCACTATAACTGAAGATAGATTGTTGGGTCTAAATGACCCGCAGCCTGCTACAACATTAGTTCTGCAAGACTTGCATCCATTTATCTGTCAAACTATCAATCTGAAAGATCATCTGAGATAAACAGAAAACATTAGAGTGGACACAGATCTACATCTCAATGAGCATTCGAATGATAAACTCGGTTTACAACAAGAACAATAACGATAACTGCATTAGCATCACACTGGGGTTTGTGAGTAGATGAAAAGCTAATAATTAATTAAAACACAAAAATGAAGAATTACAATGAATAGGTCAAAGGGGGTCCAAAAACACCTATGTCCAAAAGTTTGATTTAAAAAAAGAAAAGAAATGAACAATTTTATTTAGCAAAAGCAAAAGTAAAGACTTCTATAACATTACTAAAGATTTCTTTTTTACTTTAGTTCATCAAATAATCCTGAAAAAAATATTTCATGTCTTAAATATGAAGCAGCACAGATGTTTTCAACATTGATAACAATCATAAATGTTTCTTGAGCAGCAAATCATCATATTATAATGATTTCTGAAGGATCATGTGACAATGAAGAGTGGAGTAATGATGTTGAAAATTCAGCTTTGATCACTGGATATAAATTATATTTTACTATATATTCACATAGAAAACAGCTGTTTTAAATTATAATAATATTTCAGTGTTTTTACTGTCTTTTTGTATGACAGCTTTGGTGACCATTTCAAAATACTCAAAGAACTTTTATACTCTAAGAATAAAACTTGTGTAACAGTGCTTGTTTCGTAACACAGTCAGTTACATCATCATTCGGTCAATCATGTCAATGGAATCGTGTGTCAGTTCAGAAAGTGGTCTGTATATTCCCCACCCGAGCACAAACCCGGTGGAAAGGGATCAGCGAGTGTGTGTGTGTTTCCATGGAACACCCTTCTGAGAATCTGAATTCTGTGTGTGTGTGTGTGTGTGTGTGTGTGTGTGTGTGTGTGTGTGTTCCTTACACAAGCAGGGCTGTTATTCTCCGTCAGCCTCCTGCACCTTAGCGACCCAACGTATGAGAAAGCGGCCTCACACTGCTCGAATGAAAAGAGGGAATCGAACAGAAGAGAGAGAAATTCTACAACCCCCCCTGAACTTCTACCCAGCATGCTTTTGTGCGTGGATGTGTATATAACCACCAGTTCCCACACAGCCAACCAGACTCACAGGAGATTAATCTCCACTGACAACGTCGACTGATCCCAGAGCAGTTTCCCTATCTTTTTCATTAGTGCCTCACTATGTGCTGAACATAAAGATGTTCCAGGTTAAGCTCCATCAACTATGGAAGCTTGTTTCCACAATGAATAAAAAAAAAAGAAAAAGTCATTGCTACTGTTTATCTCACAATTTTGACTTTTTTTCTCGCAATCGCGTGATATAAAGTCAGAATTGCGAGATATAGTCAGAATTGAGAGTTATAAAATCAGAATTGCGAAATATAAAGTCAGAATTGTGAGATATAAAGTTAGAATTGTGTTATAATGTCAGAATTGTGTGAATTGCAAGATATAAAGTCAGAATTGTGAGATATAAAGTCAGAATTGCGAGATATAAAGTCAGAATTGTGTGAATTGCAAGATATAAAGTCAGAATTGTGTGAATTGCAAGATATAAAGTCAGAATTGTGTGATATAAAGTCAGAATTGTGAGATATAAAGTCAGAATTGTGAGATATAAAGTCAGAATTGCGAGATATAAAGTCAGAATTGCGAGATATAAAGTCAGAATTGTGTGAATTGCAAGATATAAAGTCAGAATTGCGAGATATAAAGTCAGAATTGTGTGAATTGCAAGATATAAAGTCAGAATTGTGTGAATTGCAAGATATAAAGTCAGAATTGTGAGATATAAAGTCAGAATTATGAGATATAAAGTCAGAATTGCGAGATATAAAGTCAGAATTGCGAGATATAAAGTCAGAATTGTGTGAATTGCAAGATATAAAGTCAGAATTGCGAGACAAAGTCAGAATTGCGAGATATAAAGTCAGAATTGTGTGAATTGCAAGATATAAAGTCAGAATTGTGTGATATAAAGTCAGAATTGTGAGATATAAAGTCAGAATTGCGAGACATAAAGTCAGAATTGCGAGATATAAAGTCAGAATTGCGAGATATAAAGTCAGAATTGTGTGAATTGCAAGATATAAAGTCAGAATTGTGTGAATTGCAAGATATAAAGTCAGAATTGTGTGATATAAAGTCAGAATTGTGAGATATAAAGTCAGAATTGCGAGACATAAAGTCAGAATTGCGAGATATAAAGTCAGAATTGTGAGATATAAAGTCAGAATTGCGAGATATAAAGTCAGAATTGCGAGATATAAAGTCAGAATTGTGTGAATTGCAAGATATAAAGTCAGAATTGTGTGAATTGCAAGATATAAAGTCAAAATTGTGAGATATAAAGTCAGAATTGTGAGTTATAAAGTCAAAATTGCAAGATATAAAGTCAGAATTGTGAGATATAAAGTCAGAAATTTTTGAAAGTCTGAGAATTTTTTTTTAAAAAGTGTTTTTTTTCCCCTCAGAAACTTCTGAGAAAAAGAGTCAGTATTGTGAGAAAAAAGTCACAATTATCCTTTATTTTTTAAATTCCATGGCAGAAACAAACTTCCATAATCACCAGCATATTGTCATTACAAAATAAAATAATATTGACTAAAGACAGACGTTCACACCAAGAACGATAACCATAAAGATAACAATATTAGCGTTCACACAAATACACGATAACGCTTTCTTTATTATAAACACTTACTGCTCAAGCTCTTTAAAGCAGGACGGATTCTGATTGGCTGTCAATGTTTTTATTGTTAATCAGCTTGAAAAACATTCTAAAAGTGATTCCAATGATACTGTTCCTCTGTGTTAATATTATATATTTTACATAAAACATAAAAACAACGTTTTGGACTACTCACTCAGTGGGATGGTTGGGCTTGGAAAGAGGATGCGAGGCGGTCCAGTCGTGGCTGAAGAGGAATAGACGCAAACTATCCTCAACTAGGCTTGCGATAGTCAGTGTTAGTTACACGATGTTAAGCCGCAACACCTGTTACATCACTTGCCCACCGTCGTTTAGATTTTTTATAGTAGGCCTAATACATTTTTTAGTTCAGTTACTTAATAATAGTTCTCTGTTTAATATAAGCGAGTTTGTGCCGTTTTGTTGTTGTGTTTTTCATTAAGAATAATAATTGCCGCTAATTAGAAAGCGAAAGTAAAGTGCGCCACATGGGCATTCATAAGCTTCTCTGTGAACCTCTGCTTCAGGGCCGCTGTCATTTGTTATATCATGCCTGCTATCAGGCGAATATTTTATACACACTTTCAAAATAAACATTTTTCCACGACCCCCAGGCTAAGAGCTGCTGCTCTAGACCAGACGTATTTTCCACTGAGTCGCATCTAGTGTTTAACAGCAAAAACACACTCTGAACCGGTTCGTCTAGCACGTTTACACAGGTAAACAATGGAAAAGCAGCGCAGTGGAAAGGAAAAACACGTTTTGAGCGAACGGCCGCGTGAGTCATAACTTGCATTAAACTAGGCCTGAAAAAGAGAGACGGGCGTCTGGTGGCTGTTCAAATGAGCAGGACTCGTTCTGATAGGTTAACCGATAACTATGGCAACAGCAGCGGCGTTGAGGCCCGATGCTCAGAGCTCACAGGGTCGCACGGCACCCCGCTTATTCTCATTCCAGTCAGGAACGACCCACTTCACACACCACCCTGGGAAAAAAAACGGCCTCTCTAAAACACACACACACAGATGCCCTAAACATGGAAGTCTGAATGTAGACGATACACCCACACGCACGAGGTGCTTTCAGAAGAAGGCAGTAGAAAACAGCACACGTAAAGCCGCTGAGATTTCCAGAGAGGTTTTCACCTGTCACTGTGAGGAAGGGAGGAGCATGAGATGTATGTTGATAAGGAGGAAGGTAAAACACTCTTCGTTTAGCTCCGTTCACTTGATCTCTCTCTCTCTCTCCTGTCATCCCAGAGGGGATGTACAGACACAGATGTGGGCCGGACAGATAAAAGGTGGACCACAGCAAACCCGTTAAAATGCTTTTCTAAGGAAACTCTTTGAAGTTTAAACAGGAAATGCACGCTTTCCTGAATAACAATGTCATTTACATCATCCCATCCGAGATGTAAAGAAAAAACACGGAAAACTTTGAAAGGAGAATCTCATGGAACGTGTCATATTTCACACCAAAATCAAGATATTATATTCTGCAATAAAAGAAAATAAATATTTCTAAGTTTCATTGAGATTTTTTTTTTGCATTGACATTACTTTCAGATATTTCCAAATTAACATTGTGTATTTTTTATATTACATATTAAAAACAACATTTAATGTTTAATATTTCAATTTAAAAACGATAATACAGTAAATAGAATCTAATGAAAATCAACATTCAGAATAACGATAAACTTAAATTTAAAGAAAATGCCTTTATAGCATCAATTATATTTAATGGCGATTAAACATGTTTCCAAGTAATCAAAAAATAGATCACATATATTAAAAACAATATATAATATTTCAAATTGGAAATAAAATTGGAATATAAAACATTAATAGTTTTTTTTACTGTAATACAAAAATGCATTTTGTGGATCAATAACATTTTTTGAATTATGACATTATTATTTCCAAATAATCTGTTATTATTGTTATGTAAAAAGTATGTTATATATTATAAACAATATATAATATTTCAAATTAAAAATGAAATTAAAATATAAAATATTAACAGTTTTTTACAGTAATACAAAATATACAATAATTATAATCTAATTAGAATCAACATTCAGAATAAGAATAAACTTTCATTTATTAAACATTTATTTTCTTCATGCAAAATATAATTTTTTTTTGGTTTTGAGACGAAATGTCACCTGAGATTTAATTCGATTCAAATTTATTTATACAGTATGTATGTTTGAAAATGTATGTCTCAATGTTTCCTAATAGAATTTAGTAAGTATTCTGTTATCAGATGAGTCAAATTAATGTTCATATGACAAAGATATACAGGTATAATAAAATATGTTACAGTATGTGCTTAATTAACGTCATGTATTCAGTTAAGCTGATTACAGCTTGTGCTTTTAATGATTACAGCCAAAATAAGTTTTGTATGTCCATCCAGATTCAGCCGATAACTTTTAGTCATTCTCTCTGCGGAAACACTTTTTTATTCTGCCAACCAGAGAGGTCACAAACACCTGCTGACCTCAGTATTCCTGACACAGGGAGAGATTTCTCGCGGTTTAAACCCTGACAGCAGACTGACACCGTTAAGTCGCGTGTCGCACCGGCACTGAGCGCACGAAGGCCTCAAACAGCAGAAAAACAGCAGTTATCTCAGCCTTTCATCCTCTGGCGTACTTCAGAAATAACGAGAGAGCGAGAGCGAGAGAGAGACGCTGGATCTGAGGTGGCATTTGCTCGAGCGTGAAGCTTTTTAAAAAGAAAAATCTCTTCCTGAGACCTTGTTTTGCTTTAAATGAGCATAAAAGTCATGAATTCGCATTACAGCAGCTCGGAGCTTCAAGACGGAGGTTTAAAGTTACGTACCTGTAGTCTGAGGAATAGTTTGGTGTTTCTGTTCTTAATTCCACCTTTTTCCCCTCTTTGTTTTTCTTTTTAGCCTCCTCTCTCTCTCTCTTTATCTTTCTATTTCCACCAGAGCCGTGCTAATGGTATCTGTGAGAGCGACAGACTGAATGCATGTGTGTGTGTGTGTGTGTGTGTGTGTGGAGGGAGGGATTGTTTGTGTATTTGCTGCGAGCTGAAAGCCCAAATGACTCGTGATCACACACTCATTAATACAAGGTCATTCCAGGGACGAGAAGAGAGAGAGAGCTAAAGAAAGCAACCGCTGTCTGTCCGTCAGTCAGAGAGAAAGAAAGGATAAAAGTATGAAAGGAAGACAGAATATATTCTCTGTCTGGTGCGTGAAATTAAACTCCACGGTGAACTCCACTCAATGAAGTTTCCCTCGACACACTACGGTAAAGTGATACTGAGGTAATGAGATGCGGTAATGTGCGAGACCATCCGTAAAACAGAGAATTTAGCCTCGACTTTCTGACCGTACGTCGTCGCTGTGCTAAGAAGATTGTCTGGTGTAAATGCGTTTATTTCCACGCTGCAAGCAGAGCACATACTGACAATCAGCTTTACTCTGGTACAAATAAATCAATTCTTGTGTCTGAAAACAGGCCAACAGCAACACACGAGAAAACCCAAACACC
Organism: Megalobrama amblycephala; assembly: GCF_018812025.1. Classification (NCBI taxonomy): domain Eukaryota; kingdom Metazoa; phylum Chordata; class Actinopteri; order Cypriniformes; family Xenocyprididae; genus Megalobrama; species Megalobrama amblycephala. The sequence continues at coordinate 1,285,992 of NC_063057.1, forward strand.
TGCCAACAGCCCGTGTACACAGTCTCAAATCCATCAGCACACATGCTTTATATACAGTGATTTTATGGTAGAAATCGAGCTAATTCTAACAACAACAACAACAACAACACAAAGGTTGTAAATGATGAGAAAGTTACTGATGTCTTCCAGCAGTTTTAACCCTGTAAAGACTGACATATTAAATAATAGCATGAAATATAGCTGCGCTATACTTGAGGAAGTACATGCATAAAAAGTTTTATTTAGCAAGTCTGTAACCATCTCGATCATCGATGGAAAAGACCATTTACAGCAAATGCAGGCAATTTACCATAGGAAATTTATAGTTTTTAAAGATTTTTAACAGTTATCATGGTTGAGCCAAAAACCTTGGACTAGTTCGCCAAAGTTGGTTTTTGAAATAATCTCTAATATTTAGCGAATGATTCGATGGACAGCAGCGGTCTTAGAGGCAAAGTTGCTCAGAATGAGGAGTTCTACCATGTGGTACAAATGTCGTGGGCGTAAAAACACGAAGGCACCACCAGATGGCTGATTTCTTTCGAAACATTCCCAGCGAATTTCGTTCTGATCGGCCTACGGTCATGTTACGGTAGCTGCTCAAACTTCATTGGCCAATGGCGGACATGTTTTTTGAAATACGTCAATGTACTCATAGACAGTTGTGGCACCTCGGACGAAGACACTGCATGCCAATTTTCAAATCAATCAGACTAACGGTGAAGAAGTTATAACAATTTTCATGTTTTTTTCCCCCGTTATAGCGCCACTAAGTGGCCAGTTGCCATGCCCTTTTTCACACGACCACAGAATGAGCTCTTACATAAGTATACCAAGTTTGGTGAAAATATCTCATTCTGCTCACAAGTTATTGCCATTTTAGTAAAAGGGGCTCCGCCCACTTTGAACATTTCCGCAGCCTTTAGAGACCATGAATCGAAATTTGAACTTTTTTTGATAATTATTGACAATCAGACTCCACAGAATCTTGCTGCACTGGTTTGTTTCCTAGGATTAGTTCACAAAAGTGCACTGTAAAAAATCAAAAGTTGAGAAAACTAAAAAGTTTAAAGCAAAAAACTTCAGCAGATTTGAGTTTTCTCAACTTTTTGAATAAACTGAATACAACAAGTTGAGAAAACTCAACCTGCTGAAGTTTGTTGCCTTAAACTTTTAAGTTTTCTCAACTTTTGATTTTTTACAGTGTAGGTTTTTCAAAAAATCCAAAATAATCGAAAATTACGACAACATAAGACAATTGAGCCTAGACCTAACGATTCAGGACTTATGAGTCATATTGTACTTTTGACCGCTGTAGCGCCCCCGCCAGGCCAGCCTTGGTGACGTTGTAGACTACCAGCCCTCAAAGTTTCAAGTCTCTACAACTTACAGTTTGGTCTGCCCGATCACTTTTAGGGGAGAATGCTGATTCTTGGAAATTTAACAATTATAGAGTTTCAGCACTACATGCTTGAACCTCTAAAAAACAGGCTTTTATGGCTCATATAGTATAATACAGTGAGAATATGGGGGGAAAAACAGTTTAATTTTATTCAGAGATTCAAAAATTTGCAATTTGCTGCAGATGCTGTTATTTACAGACAAAAAGTAAGATGAAATTCTGATGCTGGGTTGTTTTTAACCCAGCATTGTGTGTAGAAGTGTTTTTAGTGTTTTATTAACAGTTTTGATCAATTTAGAGGCTTTTATTTGTGCATCAAATTTGATAGAGTAGGCTTTATAGTGTTTGTGCCCAGACGTAACAAATCTTTTAATATAAACAAAACCCATAAGCCCGAGACATATTGTATACGCAAGCACACAGATGTTAATGTTTAGCCAACACCATGTGAACACAGAGCTAGTCTTGTTGCCATTGAATTAGTTAGCTAATTAGACTCCAGCTGTAAAGGTTAAGACACAAAAAATATTGTTATCAGCCGAGAAATTCCCTAACCTCAATGAAAGGATCGCAGAAGGAAACTCTAAACAAAACATCTGTAATAAACTCATCAGTCCAGCTGGAAAATCCATCTGTGATCCCACCAAGAGAAAAGATTCTCTCTCTCACACACACACACACACACACACACACACACACACACACACACACACACACACATACACAGCGTTAGAAGACAATCTCTTCAATATGAAATATTAATACAGCCGGTCAGAGACAGAGACGCTCTCAACACCTGCAGTAACGCGTCTCTTCTTCCTTCTCTCATTTCCTGTTCATGAATATTACACATTCATCTGCATCCCTCCATCTCCCTTTCTTTCCATCTTTCCCTATGTGTGCTCCTTTTTTCCGAGGAAACCCCAGAGTGCATGAGGTCGCGTCACACAAACCTCTGATCTGAATACGGTCTCTGTTATTTACCAGGAACCCGTCCGTCCGTCCCTCAGCGGCCCTTTGAGTGTCTGATGAAACAAAATGAAATCTTGAATTCATGATGCTACGTCAATACTATACTAACACTTTCTCTCTCAGCACACATTAACTTTAGCGATGATGACGCACGTCTATTTCTGGTGATATTTTATTTGTCTCTAGCATCAGACTTTGAGTATACCAGTTTAATATACCAAAAGTACAGTTTCAGGGTTTTTTTATTTAGCACATAAATATGGAAAAGTATTTGTAATATATTTAGCACAAAAAAAAAAAAAATGTCAAATACATTTTAGTATAATTTTTCTCTAGGGTATTCTTTAGCTGTATTTGCGTCAGATTCTTTTGTTTATGAAATACTTATGAGTCAATGCAAAAGGATGAAAAGAAAAATACTGTAATAATATATATAAATAAAAGTGATTTTCAAAGAAATCTAATCTTTGGTTTCATATGTTTTTGAAAATAATTTCCAAACTGGGTTGTTGTCATTAACTAAAACTAAAATCATTAAAAAATTGAAATATTATAATAAATATTAGTTGGAAAAACTTAAATTAAAATTAGAAATGTTGCCTTGGCAATAAACTATTTAAAAGTTGAAGCACTAAAATTAATTAAACTGTAAATAAATAAAAAATAAAACTAACTAAAGCTGAAATAAAAATAAATATTAGCAATATTTTGAAAAAAAAAACAAGTAAAATGACAACGGCAAATAATGAAGTGACTAAAAATTAAACAAATTAACGTTAAAATATAAAAAAGCATGAATATAAAAATAAAACCAAATTTAAATTATTAATAAAACTAAAATACAAAAAGTCTCATTTAATGAGAGGTATTTTTGATTCTTTTTTTTTTTTTTTTTTTTTTTAAATATGTTAATAGATACAAACAAACTAAGTCACATTGCTGACTTATGTACAACCACACACAGTTGACCCAGAATGCAACACACATGCAGCACCAACAAGCCACTTGAGGCCATGTGGTTATGGTAATAGCCTCAATGTAGTAATGTAGTAATGAACAGCCTCAAGTGGCTTAACAGCAATAAACGACACCAATGTTCTGAAATAGTTTTAAATTAAAAATCTAGAATTTTGATAGATGGATAGATGGATAGATGGACAGATAGATAGATAGATAGATGGACAGATAGATAGATAGATAGATAGATAGATAGATAGATAGATAGATAGATAGACAGACTGTGTTTTGTAAAACTTAATCTACTGTCTTTTTTTTCTCTCATGTATTTATAAGAGTTTGTCTTTTTGAGTTCAACATCTCATTAATGTCGTACACAAGCGTTTCAGAGCTCAGAAAACATGAGCTGATAGATTTGCATAATTCAAAACAATGGTTGTAACGATAAATTGCTTCATTTTCTCCCTGTCTGAGGTAATTTGCTTTTCATTGTGAACATGTATCAGTATACCTGGTTCATCACGCTGAGGGGCGTTCATCCGTTCTTACAAAGAGCTAAGGAAACGACTCAACAATCAAATTAAACTCCAAGCCGAACACACACACACACACTTACACACTGCTTGATTTCTCTTGTTGTTAAAAGTAACTTGGATAATGAAAGGAAGGGTAAAACCTTTCACAGTGACATTTAGTCCAAAAATCATTCTCCAAACTTTGAATCTTCATTCAGCCAAAAACAATCTGCAGGCCATCAAGCATGAATGTGATGCCAGATTTGGAATAATTGGAACATTGGAAAGAAGTGTGTGTGTGTGTGTGTGTGTGTGTGTGTGTGTGCGTGCGTGTGTGTGTGTGTGTGTGTGTGTGTGTGATTGAAAACCCCTCCAAGCGGTTCAAATATTAAAACCACAAGGCGGCTGTTGCTTTGCATATTTCACTGCATGTGCTCAAAAATCTGCTGTTTTCCACTGATCCAGAAAAACCAAGTCAAACCGAGAGTTTAAAACGCTCTGTAGAAACACACACACACACAGCTCCGTCCCATAAACTGCATCACTGACATGCTGTTGATTTTCAAAGACAATAATTTCGAGCAAAAACAATAGTGCTTCTATAATAGAAGTCAATGGGGAACGTTGCCAGAGGGTGTGAAAGAACCAGAAGTGTGAAGCTCATATTTTTGTTAAAGCACTTCCATGAATTATTCAATATAAACTTGTCTAAATCATCCTTTTGAGGTGGGACTTGTGTTCTAGGTAGGTTTGCTGATGTAATTCCTGTGTTTAGAGTTTGACCCATGTAAACTGTGTTTTACTGTTAGTTGCGTTGTAGTAGTGTTGTTTCTTTGTGGTATCTTGGCACGAATCATGTTAAAGTTCACAGGTAAAATTTAATTTTTCCATTCTAAGTGTTTGTTTATTACATTCTGAGGGATGCATCGAAAATGTATTTTGTCACAGATTCTGCCTATGGATCTTGCCTTAAAACAAACCCTGAGTCGTCCATTCAGTCTGAATCATTCATTGAACTGATTAATTCAGTAACAAATCAGTTCTGCTGTGGTTTCATTGGGAAATTCATTGACAAAATAATGTAAAAACAGACAATATTGTGTCTCAAAATCAAATTGACATTCGCAATTGTTTTGCTGTTTGGGCAAAACCGCACTTTTGCTTGCGATATTGCATAGGAGAAAAATGGCCCTGTATATCTTGAATTAATAAATACAATGGTATTTTGGCACAAATTCATGACAAATTTGGAACAAAACTACACAAAGCAGAACAACATGATGATATCAAACACAGGCTTACTGTTTAATTCTGGGTCTTGAAGCAAAACCGCTGGTATTTACATCTGAAACTGTACCAGTATGTTGACATGAGGAGGAAAGAGACGTCTGGACCAGATCCTAATATCCCATTACTGAGCGAAGCAGCGTGTTTCCCCTGATCTCAGTATGAAATGTTATTAAACAGAGCTGGATTACACAGCAGACGAGGGTAATCTCTAATCTAACCTCAGCACTGCCCACATAATCCCGTATAATCTGCCGGGATTACAGACAATAAAAACTTAAATCTCTTTAAACACTACTTTAAACTTTGAGCACACTTCTCAGAGCTCGTTATGAATCGCATGCATTATTAATCAGAATATATTAGCTCTTATAAATTTAAATACTTAGATGCACACGGATTGTGCATTAATTTCCATGGCAACCCACAGCCTGACATTCGAACTCAATAACATGATCTTTCCTCCCAAATGAGTTCCTTAATGAGGAGGAGGAGGATTTCATTTAATCCGGTTATATATTAGCAAAGTCAACATAAAGTTGCTCTTTTATTTCATTAAAGCCATAAGAATATTATTGCTAGAGAATGTTCTAGACTCTCTATTATCAGATTACTTACGCATTTGAAGACTTTTAAAGAGATAAACTTAGAGATGCACGCAATTACAAAGCAAACACATGTTAAACATGCATGATATGAGGAATCCCACACAAATGTGAGGTATGTTGGGTTAATTTCGATGCTTTTTGTCATGCAATGCATTGATTGAGAAATGTGCTATTAAATGAAGGTTTAATGCGATGACATTCTGGTGCTGCTGTATCTAGTAATATATCTACAAACATGCATTTTCATTTACTCATGTGAGAGATGACGGATGTTTTTAGCATGACGACCTGTAAAATCAAAGTCATGGATTCAATGAGAGGCAGATGAGGAAAAGCTGCATCATGAACTCAATAAAGTGCAACCTTCACTAGCCACAGACCAACACGAGCCAAACCATTAACCCGCACATACATCACTGCTTATCACGAGCAAACGCAGCGGTCTGCCATGTATCGAACCAGATGCCGGATCAATGAGTGCTTACTGGACAAGGTTTTCCCTTTAAACACCTTCCGTTCCTCATTCACTCATATATTACGGAGAGAATCGCAGGGATGAGTTGCTTCCTGTCAAATCTATTAAGATGAATAAAGACACATTACTCACGACAGCCCGAGGAGGATATTAACTAACACTTCTTACTCGGTTTCTAATCTCCTGAATAATAAAACCATGTTGCATCATGTGGGAAAGTGGATTATAAACACTCATCATTTTATAATCACTGCGTCTTCAAAACCGCTACATATTTGCTGAAAATAATCTGTGTCATATGATGTTTCTCTTCCCAGTACCAACAAGTATTGGAAAATAATACTACAAAATGTTTCAGGTTCGAGGAAAGTAATCGGGTTAATCCAAGAAAACTGTTATGTCATATTTCACACCAAAAGAAAATGTATATTATATATATATATATATATATATATATATATATATATATATATATATATACACCATTTAAATATATTTGGTATAATAATCTATATTATATATATATTTTGTGCGTGAAATAAATAGTCTGTGTGTATATATATATATATATATATATATATATATATATATATATATATATAAAAATAGTGAATATATTTAAATGGTATATGTAATATTTATAATTAACATTTATAATAATTTATAATATATATTATTATTATTATAAATTATATAAATATTAAATATACTATTTAAATATATTCGGTATGAATATATAATTATTATAAATACACCAAAAAAATTTATAATATATATATATATATATATATATATATATATATATATATATATATATATATATACACACACACACACACACACAGTGAATATATTTAAATGGTATATTTAATATTTATAATTAGCATTTATAATAATTTATAATATATATTATTTTAAATTATATAAATATTAAATATATCATTTTAATATATATTCAATATAATTATATTATTATTATTATAAATCATGTAAATCTCTATATATGGTATTTTTAAATGGTAAATTTTTGTGCATGTAATGCATTTAATTAAAAATATTTTGTATCTTTAATTATAATGAGAATGTGTGTGTGTGTGTGTGTTTGGGGGGGGGGTGCTTAATTTATAACATGAAATAATAGACTTCATTTTCTTTATGTATTTTTCTTTTTTTCTTTTCTTTTTTATCTTTTTTTTATTTTAGAGGTGAAACATGACCCAGCATTTCCTAAAGAGATTCAGCCACTATCTTAAATGACTTGCCTAGAGGAGTAAATAGGTTTGGGGAGTCTTTAAATCACTCGGTTTAAGATGAGAGATGAATTTGATCTTCAGAGAGAATGAGTTTGGTCTACAGAGAGAGATATGAGACATTTGTGTAACTTTAATAAAGTTCCTATGGCCCACTGCTCCGTGCTGCACGCTGTAATTGCTAGATGAGGCATTCCTGCTTTGCATCCCAGCGGATCGTGTCTATATCAACCCACGCATGGAGAAACGGCGGCCGTCTGGTTACCTGAGCAACGAATTTCCGCCGTCCCTCCATTCATCACCATACACTGCAGTGTGATCCTCAAACACACACCGTTTACCCAGCGATCTTCACACCACACAAAAACACATTCTGGAACTCTCTGTTCTCGTGTGCAGATTGCCACTGGTTGAACAGAAAAGATTAACGTGCCCCTCAAACTGCATTCTGGGTGCTTACCTTGACTCCAGCAAGCAGATTTAATGTAGTGTAACTCTGAAAGTCACACTCAAAAAATGAAAAAAAGTTTTATCATACCCAATTTGCCAAAAGTTTAGAATAATTCAATTTTTGAATGCTTTTGAAAGTCTCTTCTGCTCACCAAGGCTGCACTTATATAGTAAAAATATAGTAAAAATAGTGAAATATTTTTACAATTTAAAATATGAATATATAGTAAAGTGTAATTTATATCCAGTGATCAAAGCTGAATTTTCAGTATCATTACTCCAGTCTTCAGTGTCACATGATCCTTCAGAAATCATTCTAATATGATGATTTGCTGCTCAAGAAACATTTATGATTATTATCAGTGTTGAAAATGCCATGTATTCCTCTGCACTATTAATGATCATGTGGTTTGTTAAAGAGGGGCGTGTTATTATTTTATTTTTATTTGAGATGAGTCGGATAAATGTAGGTAAAAAAAAATCTTACATTGAGGAGGGACCCGAGCCATATCTACAGAGACATGTACAGACCCTTTTCACTGGAGCCTGTAAGCAATTTGCTTCAGAAAAAGTGATTTTTGCAGTTCTGTTTGATGCTGCCAGAGGCACAGAAATCGCTTAGAGCAGCTTTAGGTATAATTGCACATGTACGTGTTTGTGCACGCGTGTTTTTGTGTCCGTTTTGATGTTGAAATTCATCACTCTGTACCTGATTGTGTTTGTGTGCCCCGTCTTCAGAATGACAGCTCAACAGTACCAGCTGACTACTGCAGATCTGGAACCCAATCTCCATGTGCTCCCTGGGATCCTGTTCATTTCTCCATCCTGCCAGCAAAGAACATGCGTTTCTCTCTATTGCCTGGGAAGAAAAAAACAAAAAACAATCTGAGACATTTCTAGGTACGAATTAATCTCCTGAACACAACCTGCAAAAGTGGTGAGCGATTCGACTCAATTGCACTGCTGTCATCGTTTTCTGAATTGATGTTACACCTTTAAAAGCGAGATTCTGGAGCTTTATATGCTGTTGAATGTAACGGAGGCTTTTGAATGAGACTTTTTTCAAAAGCCTAACAACTTCTTGGACAAGCCTTATCTAGATTCTGTGACACAGTTGAAGGTCAAAATTAGTTTTACTATTTAGTTTCTCTAAATAAGACCATTATTTCTCGTCCGGGATCGTGTAGAACAATTTGAAGCTGCAGTGAAACTAATTTTGACCTTCAACTGTTTGGTGCCCATTGAAGTCCACTATATGGAGAAAAATCCTGGAATGTTTTCATCAAAAAATTTAATTTCTTTTTGACTGAAGAAAGAAAGACATGGACATCTTGGATGACATGGGAGTGAGTAAATTATCAGGAAAAGTTTATTTAAAAGTGGACTAATCCTTTAATATAGATCAGTGGACTCACCAGTAAGACGTCATCTAGAAACATTTAGTGACCAGTTTTAGCTACTTTCAGCTGAAAGCAATTGGCAACACTGCGCCCGACTCCCATGCCAGTGGACCCGGGTTTGAGTCCCACTCGTGACCTGGATGGGAGTGGAGTTTAGGGGGGTGAGTGTAACGGATGTAGGCCGGTAAGAGCTGTCTGTGTAACCTCACTCCTCACTGCGGTCTTTAGCCTCCTTGTTAGAGTGCCCAACTCTCATGCTGGCGGATCAGGGTTCAAGTCCTGCTTAGAGTGGGCAGTTCGAACAGGAGGGGTTACAAACACTGGCCATCTCATGGTATGGTCCTCCATCCCTGAAGCCAAATTCATTGATGTTGCTGATGGATTTAATTGCTGTCAAGGAGAAACAATTGAGGGATTGAAGAAATCTCACCTGAGAATTTATTTTCCTTCCAGCTCACAAAAATATGTTCTAAGAATGTTTTGCTAACGTTCTCATTCAAAATGTCCAGTTTATGTTTTAAAAACCTTTTCTTGGTTATGCAAATGTTAATGGAACATTCCATTTTATTATTCTTCAAACATTACTGGAATGTTACTTTTGAATGTTCTCTGAATATTCCAAAACAAGTAGTAACATTTAAAAAATTGGAAAAGTTCCATGAATTATGTATAGATGTTTTTTTATTTATTTTTAACATTATTGAAGACCAGATAACTTTATTTTAATGTTACTGGAATAATGTTTTCTTGCCACAATATTAGCTACAGTTCTGAGAACGTTTCCTGTTAGCTGGGATATAGTACATGACCAGAATTAGATATGAATCTGTGCTTATTTTAAAGTATTCCAGTACCCACAACAACCTGGACAGATGCACCTGCATATCAAGAGCCCTTTCCAGGAAACTTTGTGTCTTTGCCCTTGGCAGTGATGGTCTGTTTGTCTACATGTCCCACTGTTCGCAACAGAGATGAGACATCAGCTGAAAAGGTGACTGGCACTTTGTAAGCAGCTCTGGTCCATCTGGTGAAATTGTGCATTTAATCCAATTTCTGCGGAGGTCTGAATTCATGTGTGAAAGCTGAAATGAGATGCACCCATTACACATACATCAAGGTCCGCCGGTATAAACGTGGAAAGCATGCAAAAACGGCCTTTTGACAAGGTGCAATTAATATATGGGAATATTTTTCTTTTATATTCTATCAAAGATTACATTTGGATAAGACATTTGGTTTAGTTTTTCAACGGGCCACTGAATGTCAGCATGCTTTGTCACTAACAAATGAATTATTGTCAATATTTACTCACCATTATGTCATTTCAATCCCATAATAACAATAAATAATGATGTATTATTTATAAAGTACATTTCCCAAGCTCAAGGTCGCTTTAAAGAGTAGCAATAATATAGACACATAATACAAAACAAGACAAATGGCAACAATAAAAAAACAGAAAACTAATGAAAAGTTGGATGAAAATACTGTGAGAAGCTGAGAATTGGTGGAGAAATGATGATGATGTTATGAAGATTCAATGGAAGTGAGTTCCATAATTTTGGAGATCTACTTTTTTCTATTAAAAAACATAAAATAATCTTCACGGATTTCGAACTAAATAATGAGGATCAGATGATCTATTTCTTTAACAAAGAAGAATCAAGGTGAAAAAACATCCTTTTAATGCAAAATGAAATTCCATGTGCTCCCTAAAGCATCCCAGATCAGTTTACCTGTGACTGAAAGCTCTTCCAGTGCTTGGCTGAGTTCGGACAGAGGTTTTGTCAATTCTGATGTAAGGACTGTTTGAGAGAAAGAGAGAGAGAGAGTGTGTGTAAAAGAGAAGAGGAAAACTGACATGGATAATATTGGTGAACAAACAATGTAGAGTCTTTGATGCAGCGTTGCGTCCCACATGGATCGAGCGCTGCAGACAGTGCAGGAGAGCCCTGGGAGATGAGCGCACATATCAGAATGCAGACAGAAACACCTGGGCCCCACAAATATCACAGCTCCTGCCTCCGATCTGTCTTTTACTCTTGCTTATGTCTCTCTACATCTCTTTTTTTTCCCTGTGCATTTATTAATGGAAAAGTTCACAGAAAAAAGAAAATTACGTAATTATTTACTCACCCTCATGTCGTTCCAAACCTGTGTGCCGTTATGTTTTCCTGTGGGACACAAAAGGAGGAATTTTTGCTTGGTTATTTCAGGTCAAAGTCTCTTTAAAATCCAAAAAGGATGACAAAGCACCACTGAACTTGTGCTGTACATCGTAAAACAACATGGTTTAGAAGAGTAAATGAGGACAGTTTGCTTTTTTAAATGAGAACTAACCTTTTAATTATACGACAGTGTTCAAACGGCAGCTGCAGGACCCCACTGTGATTAATAAATGCCATGCAAAGAACTGCACTATGTAGCTGTAGGACTCTTAGTCACCATATGCTGGAGAAAAACCAGCTAATGAAATAAAAGGAAACACACAAATGAATGCAAAATTCTTTTTGCATGCCAGCAGGAAAGTGTGCAGTTGTTTGGGAAACACTTTTTTGATTTTCTTTTAAAGAAAATTTAATGTGAAATGCCCAGTAATGTCATAAAGTCAAATAACATGGATACATACTGCCATCTAGTGACAATTTTATGCAACTCAGATTTTTTCTCCTACTCTGAAGTCACTGCGGCCCCTGCTGACAGAAATGAAGTCTGCCATAATTTACTCACCCTCAGGATGTTTATCTAGTTGTATCATCGTTTATGAATTACTAAATATTGGTGTACTGCATTATTAAACTTAGTTTAAATGTACTCAGTCAATGTGAGAAGCGTCAGTAGTCATTTTCACTTGTGTATGCCAGGTTTCTACCAAAATAAATGTGAAATTTTCAGAATTGTTGTATTAGTATTTAATTATTGCTCCTAATTTTTCTTAGTTAAAAATTTTCCTATAAAATGAACCACTTACTATATTTCAGATTAGTAATTTAACATTTGGAAAATTTGGACCAAAAATTTGGAAGCATTTGGAAATGCTTTTGAAAGAAGTCTCTTCTGCTCACCAAAGCTGCATTTATTTGATCAGAAATACAATAAAAATGATAATATTGTGAAATATTACAATTTAAAACAACTGTCAATGGAAATTGAGTGATTTCTTGTTGACAGCGAGGAAATCAATCCAACTTCTATTTACAAATTAAACTGCTGTTTACTGGATAAAAACCAGATGCGATTATGAGACTACATTACTTTATAAAAATCTTGCCTTAAAATACCCCTACAGTGAAAATCAAGTTTTTAATGTTGTTTATATGTCTATGTGGTGTTTTTAATATGCTTTAAGACAAACCATGTGCAAATTCATATGTCAATACCAATGCTGAGTATTTTCTCTTTAAAACTGCAGTGAAAAAAAGACAGTGGCTGGGTCCGGAAACTGGAAAATACTGCCTTCAGAAAACACATTTCAAGATAGGAATGCATCAAGGCACGTCCAAATCGAAAGTTAGTTTCACTTCCTGTTTCCTGAGATACCTTCATCTGATCGATTTTTGAAGGCAGCATAGATGTATCCTTCACTCCCTTTGATATCCCACAATCCTGTGCGTTCCATTCTGTGACAACTGAGCTAGAAAAATAAAGACGGCGTCCAAAAGTTGCGTTTGCTGGTAAGTTTGTGTGTAAATGTACGTTTTTGACTAACGTTTCCCACTTTTGATGTAATTTCTAGCAAGAAATTACTACTTTAGTAATTAAATATTTGTTTAGTTCTCACCAAAAACATGCACTATTTTGCTGTAGATCATTAAACTGTTATGCTACCTCAGAAGCCTGTCTGAAATCAGTTTGGTGAGGTGCCTTCATGCACAAACGCTGCCTTACAAGTCACTCGCTGATAAGGCAACAAGTCAGCTACATTGTTTTCGGATGCAGCCAGTCTCAAAAAATCTCGTTTGATATCGCTGGTGTTTGTGACGTCACAAACTACCTTGTAACCAATCTTGTTAACGTGTCAGCGGGCTTTAGCATATCATTAACAGCGAACTAGCAGGGGAGTCTCGAGAGAAACCAGGTTATCCCGGTATACTTTTCAGTTGATATCAAAAATCGTGTAGATTTAGCAATATGGCGGGTATATCACGATGTTATGATGAACTTATGGTGTTATGATGAACCCTTGAGTTGTTAAATCATTTGTAAGGATACTGATTGTCAGAAGGCAGCTATCTGACCGTTATGTGTCCGACGTTGTAAAGAGCAATTCCATTGTGCAGCGTTTACCTCAGTAAATTGACCGAGTGGATCTCTGCACAGGAACAAACATTTTGGTGATTTATAGGATAAAATTATTGACTACAAGGGGACTTTAAGAGAATATAGTCAACAAAGTTAAGTAAACAAGTTAGTTGCAAACTAACTAGTAGTTACTAATTCACTCATGTAAAATGTTTGCCTCAATTTAAGTAAGACTTTATACTGAACAGCTGCAACCGTCCGATGTGATCATTTCCTGGTTTCGATTCTTTGTAATATGACATGGAGGGAGGCGTCATTTGCTGAGGTTTCTACTGAAATGAAAGTGAATGAAATTAAAGAGTAGGGTCTAGTGTGGAGAAGTAAAGCAGGTCTCATAATATCTCTAACAGGAGAACAAAGTAAATTTATTGGGTTATTATCAGTCGAGGATTGTTTACAGTCATGTCAGACGCTTTGTCCTTCCTGGAGGAGGACTTGACATGCCTCATCTGTTGTGATGTATTCACTGATCCGGTCACTCTGAAATGTAGCCACAGTTTGTGCTCTGAATGCCTCCAGCGTTTCTGGACGACTCAAGAGGTGCCACAGTGTCCGGTCTGCCGTAAGGAATGCTCACACGACGAGCCCACCAAGAGCCTGGCGTTCAAAGCTCTCTGTGAATCCTTCAAGACCAGAAAACCCACAGCTGTTTCAGGAGACGTTTGTCCACTGCATAAGGAGACACTCAAACTCTTCTGCTATTATGACAAGCAGCCCATCTGTGTGGTCTGTTACACTTCAAAGCAGCATGAAAATCACAAGTGTTCTCCTGTCGAGGAGGCTGCTGTGAATTTAAAGGTAGGAGAAGTTTGGAATCTAATCTAAGTATTGGTATCTTCAAACTTATTATTAAGAGATTATCCTGTGATTCCAGGAGACTATCAAGGAACAAATAGACAAGCTGCAGGTGACTGTCGATGACCACATGAAAGCCAAAAAGTGCTGTGTGGAAGAGGCTGAGCTCATTAAGGTATGTGGTTAGTGTTTTAGTCAGTACGATTATTGTTAGAAAGGCCGAGTTCTGTGCGTATGTACAACTTTCTGCCAGTCATCAGCATTAGCTGGTGGGACTCAACGGAAGATGCGAGCGAGACTGTGTGTGCAAATTGTGCATCAATAAACTATGTAAGTTGACTGTTTACCAAGTAAATGATAAATGCTGGTTAAGGAGTTTGTAAAGCATGAATGCAATGTCTTCCTGTCACTAAGCAATGAGTGTTGAAGCCAGTAGGGGCTCCTAGCCATAAATTTAGGTAGAGCAGATTTTGGTCTTAGCGCTTGTTTATGATAAACATTTTGTAAGCTTTATCCTAATTGCTGAACACATCAGACACATTTTTGGCAGAATTCTAATGTCCTTGTTATTCAGCCTGAGGGTGGCGCTCTAATGATGATTGACTGACTTTAGTATACATGACCAACGCATAGAATGCCATCTTAGAATTGCATTAATGTCGTACTTATTGCGTCCGAATGTTGTTTTAGAATACTACAAGTTAGGAATTCCAGTGAGGAAAACAAAGTCTTTTCTCAGAACAAATATAAAACAAACACAACAGAACTCCTGTATATTCACATGAGCACGTTTAATTACACTTTCATTAATCTGATACGCTACTCCACATAGGAAGAACAGGCATGTCAACTAGTTACTGACCTGATGCAGACACATAACTGAAGGGCTGAGACCGGATGCCCCACTAAGGGGCCGTTTACAAAACATTGTTTTCAACTAAAGATGATTTTTCAACTTTTTGGCCATTCATTTATATGACTATGGCGTTTTGGTGGAGTGAAATTGCAACCTTTTGAAAATGGGTTTCAAAGTGGAAGTTTTTGAAAACGATACCATTGTCATCTCCGTGTAAACTGCAAAAACGCGAATGACGAAAACGGTGACGGTATGCACATGCATATTACATGTTTAGTCTATTCACCTTATTTTTCAACACAGAAGTAAGGTGTTTTCTGTAAATGTACGAGACATCCGATTTATTAGCCGCTATAGGGAAATAACGAGAAGAATATCAAAGTGCAGTAAACTAAAAATAAGGTGGATTGGCATGCTCGAGGCAAGTGCTCTGTAAAATAATGCGTATATGCGCATGCGCGTAGTCTTTCTTTGCAAAGTGACATTGCCAACTACTAATACTGTCTAGAATGCGTAATACAGCGTTTTTTAGTCATGTGCATGGATAGTTTTGATAACGTTGTCATGTGTACAAAGAAAAAACTTTTCCACTTTTAGTACATCATTGTCGTGTAAAAACGTACCCTTAGTAATAGAGTTGTCAAAAGTACCGACTTCGATACGAATCGGTACTGAATGCTTTGAACGCTGTTGAGCGGATTCGTAAACACCTCTGATTGGCCACTGTGTTGACGTGCTTCTCAGATATATCTGTGATTGGCTACAATGATCATCACACGAGAGCGTTTGAAAGAACATGGAAGTGTTTGAATTTGAAAGCGCTTTGAAAGCGGGAGCTTTTTAGAGCAGGCATCCATCAGGGGACTGATCCGTGATAAACGCTTGCTTTCAAATGCTCCCGTGTGTATCTGTGTAAGCACTCGGTGAAAAGTGTCATTGATGACCATTTACAACGTTTTTGAAGTGTTGATCATTGAAGCCAATCACAGACATATCCGATGAGCGCATCAACACAATGGCCAATCAGAGGCGTTTACAAATCCGCTCAACAGCGCTCAAAGTGTCACATTTTTTAAAATTTCAGTACCGACTTGGTAGCGAAGTTGGTACTTTTGACAACTCTACTTAGTAACATGAATACATGCCTGCCGAATCCATGCACTACATTTGAATATATCCTGCTCACTGCTCAACTTAAAATATTCTAGAAAATTTGAAAAATATTTGTTGCAGTATGCTAACACATTTATAATTTATTATTAATTCAGTGTATATAGAGGTCTATATTTAGATGAATGTTTTGGAGGGGCTCTGCCCCACCTGCACATACAGATGAGCCGCAGCTGGTTGATGCCGTTTATTGCGCATGTGAATGTGCCGATTATGTTCAATAATACTTGCAGTTCGTGTATATGCAACCAGTGTTTTATTTGTATATGTATGTGTGATCATCACATTAACAGCTGAAACACTTGATAATTCAAGTTTATCAAGTTTATGCAATGTGTCTAAATGTGTGCAGTTCATTTAAATTACGTCATAAATAGTTTCAGTTTTTAATGTTATACTATTTCTGACCAAGTAGTGGTGTTGCATAAGAACATTGTTACTTGCATATTTACTTGAGAGATTTGTATCTGTTTATGGAAATAATGTTTGTGTAATATTACTCAAAACATATTTGTCAATATATATCTTTATTCCTTTCCCTTTGTAGACCACACACACCCACACACACATCCACACACTATTAAGTTGTAAAGCCTGTGTACTGCTGTGTTGTGTACAGCCAAAGACTGTCAACAAATAAACTTCCTTTGCATGGAACTGATCAAATCCAATGTGTTCTGACTGACACCCCATTGAGGAAAGCTAGATACGACCATCACCCAATAAAGTCCAACCTTTTCAGTCCTACTATGGAAACATTATGTTAACAGAAAGGATTAAACCTTCTTAAACCATTTCAGGAACACACTAGTGTGGAAGAAAACAAGATCAAGAAGGAATTTGAGAAGCTCCATCAGTTTCTTAGAGATGAGGAGGAGAAACGGATCAGAGCATTGCGGAAAGAAATGGAACATCAAGATGAGAACCTCAAGACCAGAATAACACGTCTGTCCAAAAAGATATCAGATCTGTCTGAGAGGATGGCAGCTCTCTGGCAGCAATTGGAAGCTGAAAACATCACATTTCTCCAGGTACAGATAAGATACACATGACACCAGGAACCGAAGTCGATCAGAGAGCTGTAATCTGAAGTAAACGTGTTTGATAATCAATGTTCATGATGTTTGCGCGCACACACATATGACTGAGCACTAATTGCTTTTTTATTTCTTTTTCAGAATTACAGTCATATATTAAAAAAGTGAGTCTTTTCCCAATTAGCATTTTGATACAGCTGCAATCCCATACCCAAAATATCTTAAATATCTCACTGTTTATGTACACAGACTCAAACACCCATCAGTACCAAAGACGACCCCTGTAATAGAGCAATCTCAACACCATCCCATTCAGACAATGATCTTCACCACCTGGGCCAGAATGCAGAACCTTGTGGAACAGCGTAAGTAATAAACCCTCCTTATAGACTTGGATTGTTTACATAATTTACTAACCCAAATGTTGTTCCAAATCGTATACTGTTGTGCAAAATTTTGTGCTGCTCTTTTCCATACAGTTTATGGTGACCAGAGGCTGGAAAGATCCAACTAGGACAAAAAAAAAAAAAATTGTATATTTTGGTTTTCTTTCTGTATATTGTGTATTTATGTGTGTTTTGTATTGGAGGGTGTAGCTAGCTAGTGTAATTTAGGTAAGAGAACCAGTGGTAAAGGAGGGAAGCAGAAGGGGAAACAGTTTTTAGACCACGTTTGTTTGAATTACATGGCTAATTAAAGGTGCTCTAAGCGATCCTGGGCGGAGTAACTTCCTGTTGACGTTCGAAGTGTTGTCAAACAAAACAGAGGCCGTGTTTTTTTACAGTTCATGGCGAAACATCAAAATTTGTCAAGCCGCCATGGACACGCCCTTGAGTGAAAACTCAAGATCTTCAGAATTTAACATCGCAAAAGCCGTTCTAGGAGGAGTTCGTTAAAATACAACATCTGGAAAGGGCAAAAACTCAACAAAAAAAGAGAAAATTCAAATTATCTGACTTCCTGTTGGGTTTTCAGATTTGCACCCAGGGACTTTTTTGTAGGTATTGGGCTGTTACATTTATCTACAGAATTTCAGACCTGTATGTAAAATGTAGCGCAAAGGGCGCTTAATTGAAATTTTGTAGGTGGCGCTATCGAGCCATTTTGGCACACCTAATTCTGAAACCCGTATCAGACGTAAATTTTCACCACTGTGCAAAGTTTAATGAGTTTTCGAGCATGTTTAGGCCCTCAAAAATAGGGTCCATCACACCATCGGTGCTCGGGCCCTAAAAATGCTGTTAGAATATCTTGATTTTTTTCTGAGGAATTTAATATAAAAGAATTGAATGATGTCACGTGTCAGCTGCAGCAATCTTCCGTTCTTTAGTGGCATGGATGCCATGAAAGAACCATAGCAGAAAGTTTGTCTGTCTTTTTGGACAAAGCCTCTGGTCACCATCCAGAAAAAATAACAACACAAACACATATACCGACGTTGTTAGTGGTAAACTGGTACTGGCGCTGTAGTTTACTCTCATCTGTGTTTACAGCTCCTGTGACCCTTGACCCAGACACAGCCTCAGATAAACTGATGGTGTCACAGAATTGCACCAGTGTTCAGTACGTGGAAAAGAGATTGAAAGTGTCTGACAACCCAAAGAGGCTGTATGTGGGAGTGCTGGCCTCACAGGGCTTCAGCTCGGGTCTGCACTGCTGGGACGTAGAGGTGGGAGACAACAAAAACTGGACGCTAGGAGTGGTGGGGGAAACAGTGAACCGCAAATATCTTTACAAGATGGATCCAATGAGTCGTTTTTGGTGTTTTCGTTACGTGGATAGGAAATACAAGAAAGGTAACAAACCTGCCAAAGATATTGATAACAATGAGAGGCCAAATATCATCCGACTGCAGCTGGACTTTCACAAAGGAGAGCTGAGATTCATTGAACCCTTCAGAAACAGAATTTTGTGCACCTTCAAGGGTGGATTTCCAGAGAGGGTGTTCCCATATTTCTGTACTGGAGATTTGAGCACGCCACTTAATGTTTTTCCGGCAAATAAACAACAACTGTAAACCACAACTAACTAGACATTTTTTTACACGTTGTGTTTTGTGCATGTGCCATGTTCCTTTAAAACAAAGGCCATTTGGTTTGATAACATATCAAATGCCATGCATCATGCATTTCTAAGTGTGAAGTAGGGCTGCACAATATATCGGTTTAGCATCGATATCGCAATGTGCGCATCTGCGATAGTCACATCGCAGGATGTACACTTTCTAGTCTAGTATAGGGATCGTTAATCCGTACGCACCACGGTTCAAAACGCACGTGATTCTCAGATTAATTGCAAAGTTTGACTATCATACAATGAACATTTATCATTTGCACATGTTTTTGGTCCTGTCAGTTTAAACATTCAAGCGTTTTTAAACCATTTGAGAGCAAGATGGCGCGAAAGAGAGCTCAATTCTGAACGTGCAACCGTTTTCTGTGCGCACAGAGCCACGCAGATAGACTGGGTAAACCCAGCCTGATCTGCCGGCGATTTGATCTCGCCCGGCAACTCAGTCTGGAAACCCGTACATTCATTTCTGCTGCATCTGTTACACTTTTGCGGGAACCAATCACAGACTGGCTTATCCACCTTGCTCGCTATTGGCGGGTACAGAGCTCTTTCTATGGCTCTGGACGGGTATAACACGATGATGTCTCTCGCACAACCGTCAATCCAATTCCTTTTAACCTCTCAATATGCTAAATGACTTCTTTAGTTTAGCAAACAAATTGCTCGACTGGGTGTAAATATCACTCACTTTCATGTTTTTTTGCACAACCTGCAAAAATCACTCGATGCCATTGCTGCTTCTGCAAACCGCTGATCAATGCTACAAACCAATACAAACTAAGCCTGTCTGGAGTTTTCGCATCGCTCTGCAAAAGTACGTCACCCGGATCGTTGATCTGATTGGTTGAAGGACTATCCAATTGCATGAATAATGCTCGTTGATCACGCCTCTTGTGCAGTAGGAAATACATAGCAAACTCCCCAGACCAATGTTCAATTTTAAATTGAGCTTGGTCTGGTGATAGCCAGACAACCACGCAGATGCACGTGAACACCAAATTCCTTTCTCTTCAACATATGTTTGTGCCCGATCTGACACATACACGCAAAAAAAAGAAGAAGTCAAAATGCACACAGATGTGTAACAGTATTTTGGATCCTAATTTGGAGCCTAATATTCCTGCTGCTTTCTGTGTCGGGAATGTTAAATAACAAAAGACAAAGAGAAAAATAATTTTTGTAGCTTTAACACAGATTAGTTATATTTAATTGACCATGCAGTGTTATTTTGCATTTGATAATTCAATTTCTGTACATGAATACTATTAGACTTACCTGGAAAATATAAAGCACCGTTTATTTCATTAGTATATGTTCTATTATGTTTTTCTATGCTTGTAATTTGTACATTATTTCCTATGCATATTCACTCACCTTCTTTCCAAATGGAGGTATTCAAGTCATCTGGTGAATTATTTTCCATATCGCAGTATATATATCGCAGAGAAACAAAATCTCACAATGTCATTTTTTTTTCCAATGTCATGTGGCCCTAGTGCAAAGTATTCTAATAATTTTTTGGGGCCACTGTATGTTGTGAAAGAAATTTTTAATCATAACTAACATTCCCTTTTCTTGTAGGATTAAAATTTATGCTTTTGAAAAGTAAATGTCCCCACCACTTGGGCCAAAGTTTTTTATTGAAAATATTTGCATGAAAGTGTGTATATATATATATATATATATACTTTGCCATGCACTTATTCTATATAAACTGTTGTACTCTTTTGGCCATAATTAAAGCATATTCAAAGGCATTGTCTGGAGATTGTCTGGTTACTGCTGCCCAGCAGGTTAGTGGAACAACAGAAAATTTGTGTCAAAGTGAAGACGCCCTATTTAGCTTGATTCAGGTGTGTAGGGGAAATCTACCACAATGTCAAGCCTTGAGATTATTTAATCATGCAATGTTTTAGTACATAGGTGATGCATTAATAATTAGTAGAGATGCACCGATGTATTGGCTGGAGATATTTATCGGCTGATTTTTGACCAATTTAAAACCATTGGCATATCGGCTATATGAAAATGACCGATATTACAAACTGATAGTTAATTAACTGTATGAAGGCAATGAGTTGTATAATGTCTTTTAGCAAGGGTATAATATTTCTGTGAAGGAGCAAAATTAATACTTGATATATAAAGCAACAGCACTGGAATTATGCATCAATCCATGTTCAATGAAAATGATTTGATGATGCAGCAATAAACTAACTAGTATACCTTAATGCATGTGTTTTTAAACTTAATTTTGAATTTGAGATATTACTGAATTTCAGTGTGGTGATCACATCTCACTGGTCCAGGGTAAAGGACTCGACCTCGGGTGCTGCTGGTGTTCTGTGGCATTTTCTCCTCTGATATTGGTTATACTGTGGAAGATAACATAATAACTGCTCTGATTAAACTCTCATATCATGAAGACAAGTAAACCATGAGCTGTCATAAATATTCCTACCTGAGGGTGTTTGTCAACATAATTAGCTTCATATTCTCCAAGGGCTGCAAAAACTGTGTGCATTAGACTATTTATCCAAGGGAATCGTGATAGTGTATTAATCTATTTAACTAGCAAATAGTTTCACCTGGCGGTAAACAAACACTCGTGAACAGAAATCATTTGCCTGAGGTAACCATAGCAACCCGAGTAGATATTGACAATACCTAAATAATGTCCGTGTTTATCACTTTTTAGTTTTTATATATGTAAATATCACAAATACACCATAAAAACATTACTGGTCTGTTTATAAAATTTTATTTTAATAGCTAAATCTTGTCTAGCTGTGATAGGGACCATTAAAGTTGCGCGTGACGAACAGATTGCGCCAGAAAAGGTCCTCTAGACGTGTAATTCGCACACTTCATAATCTCCAAATATTCTCATAATCGTATGGTTGATATTTCAAATCTTTTCGAAAACATTAAATAATTATATAATCCATGATATAATTAATTGTCGTCAGGTTAAAGTGACTCACCTCAGAAAAGGCGCCATTTACCTCAGACGTATGAGCACGCGCCTCTCCAGTCAGTACGCATGCGCAATCTCAGACGCGCGAAATAAATTATGCCAGTTAAAAAGTAAACTGACATTTGATTTGAATTGCACTAATTATCTTATTGAATGATTAATAAACACGCCACTGATTTTACAGTGTTTACCAGATTAGAATGAAGATTAATATATGGACAAGATATATAAAATATATAACAAATCAGGTTGAAACGGCTAAAAATCTGTGCTGCCAAGGTTGCAGATCATGCCACATGATAAGGATAAAAAGTAATGCATTTTTCCTTTTTTAAATATTATGACTTTTAATTACTGTATTTCTACCAACAGTGTCATCTTAAAATACAGTTTGTGCAAACAGGTTATTGTTTTAAAATGAAAACAAAAATGTTTTGCTTTTTTAATATACATATAAATCAGTACACTCTTGGCTGACACACACACACACACACACACACACACACACACACACACAGATGATGAATATCAACACACACACATCAATCATATCTATAGGAATTCACACTTAACAGGAACAAATGTGCTTGAACTTCCCTTTTTCTAGTTTCTCATGATGTAAACTCAGCATTCAGGCACTATTTACACTACAGCAACATGTTAAGGCAACGTTCACAATCCATGCAGCAGCGGTAATAACCAGAAGTGTGCGTCAGTTTTCAAAGGTTAACACAAGGGCACAAGAGGGAAGCTGGA
The DNA here is from genome assembly GCF_018812025.1 of Megalobrama amblycephala. NCBI lineage: Eukaryota > Metazoa > Chordata > Actinopteri > Cypriniformes > Xenocyprididae > Megalobrama > Megalobrama amblycephala. Next base: position 1,309,274 of record NC_063057.1, read on the forward strand.
GGATTGAGACGTGGCCAAAGAATCCAGCGTTTCTCCTCATTTATCAACATGCAGAGTGTTTTCTCAGGGATTGTTGGTGAGCAAAGACTTAAAAAAGACAAATAATGAACCACATTTAAAAACAGAAAGTGTTAAAAACGTCATATTCTAACATGAATGCAAAAATACAACATCATTAGAATAAAAATGTAAATCTGAAGAAAACACATACTCATATCACCCCAATATCGAAAGGAAAAAGAGAAATTATATTGTACCTGAAGAAAATGAAGCATATTTTTAAGAGCACATTTTCACAACTACAATGCATCTGTAATTCCCATTTACTGTCATACAATTTTTACATGATTTTTTTGTTTGTTTGTTTAATTTTCTTCATGCAAAATATAACTTATTTTTTTCTTTTAATCTCAGGGGTGAAATCTGAACAGAAATGGTTCTTAAAGGGATAGTTCACCCTAAAATGAAAATTTATCATTTACTCACCCTACAGTTGTAATACCGCATCCCCTTCTTTCTTTTTCAGAACACAAAAGGAAAAATGTGAATAGCGACCAGCATCAAGCTTAAAAAAAAGATGCAAATGTATCACACAATGATCCCATGCAACATGTGTCATATCCCACTTTTTCTGAGAGAGAGTTTGGTAAAAAACAAACCAAAACAAACCAAAATTTAATGCATTGTTTAACAAAAATACATTACATACATATAAATATCTCAAAATATATCCAACAAAAATATCTCCGGACCAGAACTCTGTTGTCAGTCAGAATGACAGCTGACAGACGTGAACGCGATAATTGGACAATTGTAAACCGATATATTTACCTCAGAAAAGAAGGTACATGTATTGTATTTCATGTTACGTTTTTGTTAATCATGATTTTTCTTGGTGGACTGTGGCACTAATAGAGTTTCATGAATGTGCACAGAAGATCTACGGCCAAGGGCAGGATTTTTTTAAATAATAAATAATACATTCAATTTTGGTTTGTTTTTCACCAAATCCTATCGTAAACCCCCAGAACACTTGGAATATACGGCACGTGTCGCAGCAGACCGTCTTTTGCATCTTTTTTAAAGCTTGATGCTGGTCTGAAAAAGAATGAAGGGCAAACGGCATTAGAACAACAGCAGAGTGAGTAAATGATGACTTTGTTTTAATTTCAAAGTGAACGAACCCTTTAACTCCCTATAGACGTACTTCTCAAATCCATCAGACACTTACAGAACATCACAGGAAAATATCATAAAAATCTCTCAGTTTCAGAAAATCCCTTAGTGTCTTCTCTATTGGTCCATTAAAGCATCTTCTCTTTTCAGGAAAAGAGAAAGCGGGTAGATAACTCACACGATCATCTTAACAGGTAGTAAAAAGTTAAAAGATTTGATGTGTTTAATTTACAAAACAGAATAAATTTGGTCCTTTTTTCTGATTTATTTGGGCGGAGCACAAATTCTCTTCCTCGGGCGTAACGTGGTGAGACGAGACGATTGTGCTCTAGTGTCCTGAGTGGAAGAGGGCCATGTGTGTGTTCGGTGTAGAGGTGAAGTGTGTCACAGCGTCACTCGCAGGCCAGTTTGCTGTCGAAGCTGGACAGACCGATAGCAAACGCCTGCAGGGCACACATGGGGTAGTTAAAATCCAGAGTGAAGATGTCCTCCGCCACACGGCCAAACTGCATCACAATGTAATCCGCTGAAAACACACCAACACACAATCACAACAGCGCAACTGGACCAGGAAACAAACCTTGAATGTTGGGCTTGACAAACCTTCTTTTAAAAGTCCATTATATGAAGAGCAGTGTTATTATCGTTAGGGATGCACAATATATCTGCCACCATATCGGTATCAGCCGATATATGTTCATTTTTAATGTTATCGTTATCGGCGCGATAAGAACATGATATATTAAAACTGATAAATAATGGATTATTTTGTTCAGCTGAGACACAAGATGGCGCTATTTATTAGTAAATCCAATTTTACAAAACCAATACCCGATTCTAGGAAATGCGTAAATATCGGTAAAAATATCGGTAAAACAATTATAATTTTTGCATTAATGTCAGTCTTACATGCAATTCTCAAAATGCCACAAGATGGGGCCATTTATCGGTAAATCCAATATTATAAAACCGATACCTGATTATGGGAAATGCTTAAATATCGGTAAAATATCAGTAAAACTTATTATCATTTGTGCATTAATGTCAAAGTCTTATGCGCAATTCTCAAAACGCCACAAGATGGCGCCATGCATTGGTAAATCCAATATTATAAAACCGATACCCGATTATGGAAAATGCTTACATACAGGTAAAAATATCAGTAAAACTGATTATCAATTTTGCATTAATGTCAAAGTCTTACACGCAATTCTCAAAACGCCATAAGATGGCACCATTTACCGGTAAATCCAATATTATAAAACCGATACCTGATTATGGGAAATGCTTAAATATCGGTAAAATATCAGTAAAACTGATTATCATTTCTGCATTAATGTCAAAGTCTTACGCACAATTCTCAAAACGCCACAAGATGGCGCCATTCATTGGTAAATCCAATATTATAAAACCGATACCCGATTATGGGAAATGCTTAAATATAGGTAAAAATATCAGTAAAAACAATTATCATTTGTGCATTAATGTCAAAGTCTTACACGCAATTCTCAAAACGCCACAAGATGGCACCATTTACCGGTAAATCCAATATTACAAAACCGATACCCGATTATGGGAAATGCTTAAATATCGGTAAAAATATCGATAAAACCGATTATAATTTTTGCATTAATGTCAAAGCCTTAAACGCAATTCTCAAAACGCCACAAGATGGCACCATTTATTGGTAAATCCAATATTATAAAACTGATACCCGATTATGGGAAATGTTTAAATATCTGTAAAAATATTGATAAAACAGATTATTGGTCGATTTCTAACTAAAACTAAAAACTGTTCTGAGTGGTTGACAGATTAGTTAGGTACTCGGTCTCAAATGAGTAACTTACGGTCATTGTCGTGGACGATCTGGAAGTTCTTGACGGAGGCCTGCGTGACTCTGCCGTGGAAGTTTAGCACGTATGACTGTGTGTCGTCGTTCCACACCGGCGCTTTATTATGCAGCTCTATCAGATTCTCCAGCGAATGATTCTGCCATTTACTCAGAAGAGACTCCTGCTCCTGAAACACACATGCATTCATGCATCAGTCGCAGTCTGCGCTCATAATGAAGGTTTGATTGACAGCTGTCAGCAGAGACACTCACACAAGGGGGCCGGACCGGGACCCGTTCGAAATTCATGTTCATGCCGGGAATGATCACAGTCATCTTCCGTGGCCCTTTGAAGCCCAGAACATTGGTTTCCTAAAAACACACACATAATGATAAGAAGTGGCCAAAGACACAATGAACACATGGAAACAGACACACACTCACATAACAGATGGCGGCGAGCTCCTGACGTGTGTTGGTTTCCTCCAGCAACGCTCCGGGGGTCTTCGAGGGGTTTGTGCCGTTATCATACACGGTAAACTTTGTTCCCATCAGATTAGACCTGCACACACGTGAAGCTTGTATTTTTACAACAACACTAGGATTACTGAGTAAAAATGTTTATTATTTGGGCTAAACACTGTCTGTCTGGGTTTTCAATGGTTTAGACGCCATGGACCCCCAAAAATGATCATCCTCGTGCGATGGACCACAATCCTTAAGTTTTAAAGCTTTATATTTTCATGTATAAATTATACTGTGAAAAATGTAAAATATTTAGTTCCTATCACGGTAAATTACTGTTTTTTCTAATCACTATAGCAGTGTACAGTTAGCTGCATTATTTACTTACGTTAATCAAATTTTTAGTATTTATTTATTTTAATCTGATTTTTATAATGATTTTTATTATTTAAAAAAAATCTTATTTATTTATTTAAAGTCCATTTTTAATTAATTAATTAATAGCAATTTCATATTTATTTATTTTAATCAAATTTTTAAATTTATTTTTTAATCTGTTTACATTATTTTAATCCAAGTTGTATTTATTTATTCATTTTTAATAAATTGTTTTTATTTATTTAATCAAATGTTTTTATTTTAATCAAATTTTGTATTATTAATGTAATTTTTTTATTTATTTACTTTTAATCTATTTTTTATTTTTATTTTTTTACATTGTTTACACTGTTTTTCTTTAATTATTTTAATCTACTGTTTAAATTATTATTATCAATTTTTAATATTTTTTGTAGTATCAATTAATAAAGTTATTAATAAATTAATAAAAAATTTAAATTTATTTATTTATCTAATTCTTATCATTTATTTATTTATTTTAATTAATTAATTTAACTTTTTCATGGAGTTTGTTCATGTGCTCTCATTGTAAATGCAGTACTGGAACCACAATTTGCCCTCTAAAAAACAGGGATGACTGGAAATTATTTTCTGCAGTAACAAATGCTTTAAAAAATGATCTATTAAACAGGAAACATCCATCCCGGGTGATCCGAACATTAGTCTGCACTACATACGATCCGATCCCTCAAACCCCATATGGATGTCACTTGTGATCAATTCACCTGAGATCCACGAGTTAATACCAGAAATAAAAGTCACCTCAGTTTTCCTATGAAGCTCTCGCCCTCACGGGACAGATCCGTGGCATCTACAGAGATCAGATAGTTTGATGTCTTGCTCTTTTTCCTCTTGCGTCCAGCCAATAAAAACACCTGATGAAAGAGAGAGAGATTGAGCACGAGAACGGACTAAACATGTGGACGTGACGGGCCTCAGATCGTCACCTTCTTGCCGTCTTCCCTCTCTAGGTGCATGAAGTATGTGGGGTAGAGGCCGCGGTCCATGCCCTTCTTATCCCGTGAGATACGACACTTGACCGTGACTCCCCGCGGAGCCGGACGGAGCACAAACTCCTCCAGATTATCCACCTCAATGGAGGAGCCCTCAGCCGATGGAGAACTCACTGGGATACACTCCTGAAAGACATTTAACCCACATGAGTCAGTGAAGAGAATCCATCATTAATAGCAGCACAGAGTGCATTATATTGTAATATATAACTAATTATTTGTGAATGGACAGTTATTAAAAATATGACAGAAAGAGTTTGCTACTACCTCAGTTTGCTGTGGAAGAATATTATACCGAATGAGATTTTAGCAGAAATATGTAGGCGTTTGTGCTCAACTAATGGTTGTGTTTTGTGTCAGCTCTCACCGTGTTGGATTTAGTGCTGGAGGCCGAAGCAGGTCTCGTGCTCTCTGTGTTCGGGGACAGCGATCGGCTTTGGTCTTCGGCTTCATCGTCATCATCCTCGCTGGCCTCATCGTAGTTCATGCTGCCCGACAGTCCTGAGAGGAACAGAGTTTAAAGAGCTCGAGATGAGGAACAACAGCTGAAGATCTGCCATTTACACACAGTCTCCTGAGACACACACACACACTTCACCATCCTGCACTAGACTATAAGTGTGTGTGTGTGTGAGTGAGTGTGTGTGCTTTTCTTGACATTTTTAAAATGTCCCCAGTAGAAACATGCCAGTGGTCAGTAATACGATATATATCACGGTAATGAACGAGCACGATATCATTATCATGGGTATTATAAAATACTGTGAATAATTCCAAATAAAACTATTAAAAACATTTCTACTAATTGAAATAAGGCTGAAAATCTAGATATTAGTTGAAGAATTTAAGTTAAACGAAGATTAGAAATGTTGCCTTGGCAATAAACTGAAATACGTTAAAGCTGAAGCACTAAAATTATTAACTTGCACATGTACGGCAAGTGAAGCCAAAGCATTTTGATATCCAAGTAAGCGTGTGTGTCGTACCGCGTCTCTGCAGCAGTGTGTGTATGTCAGTCTTGGGTTCCAGCAGTGTGTCGGTGTCGGCATCTGTCTCTGGCTCTTCTGCGGTGGGCGGTGAGGGCTGCTGAGGCTGACTGACAGACAGAACCTGGATCTTACTGCCCAGATCCGGAGCTTCCGATCCCAGCAGCGCCGCGGGCCCGTCGATGCCTGACGGACAAACACGCTAAAATCATACACACATACAGCTGCAGGGCAAAATATTGAATGCAAATCAAAGCACAAGATTTTTCTAGATCTATTTAGCAGGTGCAGAGATAAGGGCTGTCATTTCATTTTATTTAGTTTGACCATGGAAAACTAAATAAGTCAGACTCCAAAAAACCTTCCCAGAGAGAGCGAAGGACAAACAACAGATATGAGTCACGAGAAACAGATAACAGAAGCAAAAACTATTAAACAAATGATATCGAAGCAAAACAGAGAAGGGGAAGACAGAAGTGAATAAGGCTATGTCTACATTAGTCCAGATTATGTTAAGTTCGTTTTGGCCTTCAGTCCGCACTGAGACAATATTTTTATGTCCTGTGAAAGCTGAGCTTTTTGAAGATGCATTTTGAAACGCACAGTGAGGAGTGTTGTGATTGAGCTCTCAAAGGTCACGTGTGTTGACCTCACCGTCAAGGATGATGTCACTGGCCGTGCTGACCTGGGTCTCCACGAGCGGCGCTTGTTCCTCACTGCGGCGGGGCCGTGAGCGCCGCGGACGTCCCTCTGAGTTTGGCTGGACCATCAGCGGCTCCTGGCGTTTCCGCCGCTGCTTCTGCTCCAACAGCGCCCTCTGTGGACAAAAAAACACGAAGAGAAAAAAGATCTAGTCTCTTCAGAAAATTTGGACAAAACCGCTCATTCATATGGATTCGTTTTTCAGTCTCTTTATGAATTTTTTGAAGTGACAAAGTGGTAGTTGCGTAGATTGTCAATTAGCCACTTTCACACTTCCGGGTTCCGGAATGGCCCACGCCGGGTAAAAGTTTTTTCCGGTAACAGTAGCCGTGTTTTCAATACAGATTTGCGCAAAACTTTTTCTAAAAAATATTTTCTAAATATCGATAAAAAACTATTGCGAAATAACGCCGTTTCCATTAACTGATGTTATGCGACTTTTTTCCCTCTCGCGATAAGTCATTCAAAAAATCATGGCAACGGATGTATACCACCCAATGCACTAGCCATTATTTATAATCAAAGGAGACGTAGACGTGTTATCCAAGCATTAATGGCAAGGGAAGCCCCTTATACTTGGGACCTTCAAGGTCTTGATAAATTCAGATTGTGGCATTTCTTTGTTGTTTAGAATCCAGTAGTCCCATAATACTTTTGTCTTTTATGAGTTTAATGAAGAACTCTCGACTTCTGTCCAAACCAGAGGTCGTGTTAGACTTTCGCACTGTCCGTCATTTTGATGGACAGGATAGTAAAAATTCCGTCATAATCAATTATTACCCGTCATTTTAATTTTTTTATTTTAATGATAAGACATTTAATAGTTTCTTTTTTTCGTCCACATTTAAGCTTACAGGATAAGCAAATAGGCCTAGCTATGCATTTATTTATATTATGAAAAGAAAGTTATGATGACCGTGCGTCACTTTTCAGTTTTCATCTTGAACAGTTGTCGCGGATCGTGATTGGACGCGATCATCCCTTCCTCTTTACTACTTTACAGAACGAAATAAACATGAATGAACATCAGAAAATATGTTGAAAGATAAGATACAGTAGCTTACCGAAATCTGCATCACGTAATCAGTTCAATCAGTGTTGGAAACAATGTCATGTAACATTAAACCTCAGAAAAGCCAATCGTTGACCATAAACTTGATAGTCAGCAAGAAAAATAACAAAACAAACCATTTAAAACAAAACAAACTGGATTAGAAACTTAATTATGTAAGTATGAGTATTATAACTATTATTATAAAATGGACTTAAACTGGGTGCTCGCCTGTGTGTAATCAAACGCATTGTTTTCATTTTATTCTGGAGACTGAACTTGCGCTCTGCTGCCACACTGGAGCGCACTCACCACCAACTGGACAGGGGTGGGAATTACAGTTACAAGTTAAATCAGCCTCAGTGTAATCTGTCAAAATGACGGACGGCCTTCAGATTTTTCCGTCACTGCAAAAAAAATCCGTCAATGACGGAAAATTTTTGGTTAACGCGACCTCTGGTCCAAACGTACCTCGCCCTCTTTAAAGAATGATTGACTTTTACATACTTCAGGTGACCTGTAAATGTGAAAAAAAAAAATGTTTCCATTGCAGTTTTGCGAAATATTGCCGCAGACCCATAGCGGAAATAACTTTACCCCACGTCACATGATTTTCAATTCTTGTGAAAAAGGCTAATGGAGAGACAAAAATCTCTCAATTTCATTAAAATATCTTTATTTGTGTTTCGAAGATGTCTTATGGCGAATGTCTTAAATGTTTGGAATGACAAATGAAGAATTTGCATTTTTGGGTGAACTAACTCTTTAACACAAACTAACAATGACCAATACTTCTAGAGTATTTATTTTGAATGTATGTTATTTTATATATATATATATATATATATATATATATATATATTGATTTTAAAAATAAATGTTACATCTGTTAACATTAGTTAATGCACGGTGAAATAACATGAACAAACAATGAACAACTATCTTTATTGATGAACATTAACAAAGATGAATAAATGCTGTAAAAAATATATTGCTCATCGTTAGTTCATTATAGTTAAAGCATTAACTAACATTAACAAATGAGACCTTTTTGTAAAGTGTTACCAAATGACAAAAACACATTAAAAAAGTTTATAAAACTTAAACTAAAATGAAAACTGACAATATAAAAAATAAAAGCTAATTCCAAACATTAAAAAAATACTATAATAGTATATAAATAATACTGTTCAAATGTTTGAGAGAGTATAATACAAGGATAATCTGAGATAAAACATAAAGAGCACAGGAAGTTAACTAGAACAGACAAGGATCAGGAGGATGTTTGCAAAACGAAACACTCACAGAAAGATGAATAAGTTGACGAACACTCGCTAGAATCATCCTTACGACAGCAGAAGTGAACAGTGTGTTTGAGTGTGTGAAAGAGAACTGGAATGAGATGACAGCAGATGCCGACAGGAAGAGAAATGAGGGCAGAGACACAAATGAGAGTTTGAAAGTTTAAAAGTCAGGCGGTACCATCGAGCCCACGCTGAGGGCGGCACCGCTTCACAGGAAACCACATTAACTGTTTTACAGCTGAAAAGCTCTCAAATATGAACAATAATAGTGTAGCACTTCTCCTTGTGTACACAAGGACTGATGGATTGCGTTATTATGTGCTTCGACATGTTATTGTATTTTATTGTTTTGATGTGTTACTTTGTTTGGATGCATGTTTGTGTTTTACTGTGTTTTGATATGTGTTTTATTAGGGGCTTTTGCACCGGAGGAACCTTTTCATAGTTCCTAGAACTACTGGCTGAAGTACCCGATTTTGCCGTGTTCGCACCACAGGAACTAGGAACAATTTTAGTTCTAGGAACTTCTTTTAGAGGAACTAAATTAGCTCCTACTTCAGAGCTATCATTGACGTAAGTGTACGTTGATTGGTGAAACGCATGTCAAACACCGGCACCCGGCATTTTTAAAAAGCTGTGTAAACATATTTACCTTACGAACATGGAAAACAGCGATAACGGCATACATCTGTTGTCTGCAGGGTTGTGTTCTTTTCTCTGACTCGATGATATGCAGTACTGAAAGAGATTTCATCTCTTAGCCCCACTTTTTGCTCTTTCAGTTGCATAAATTATGTGTTTATATTCCATGTCTGTTATCATAAAACCCACAACACAACAAACACAGCTCCGATCACGCCATCCTCTAACCACCGGTTTTTAGCGTTTGTAAATGCCGCGCTTAAAGACGCGGCTGTCGGCCGCTTCAGAGTTCCTATTCCGGTGTGAATGCAATCAGGAACATGGCCCAGGGAGAAATGAGTTTTTGGAGAACTATCCTAGTGGCTAGTTCCTAGAACTGAGTTCCAAGAACTATTCGGTGCTAAAGCCCCTATTGTGTTTTGATGTATATTATTGTATTATTGTGTTTTGATGTGTGTTTTATTGTGTTTTGATGCATGTTATTGTGTATTAATGTGTTTTGATGTGTTTTGCCTTTTGACACATTGTTGTGTATTATTGTGTTCTGGCATGTGTAATTGTGTATTATTGTGTTTTGATGTGTGTTTTGACACACGTTATTATGTTTTGATGTGTGTTTTGATGCATGTTGTTGTGTATTAATTGTGTATTATTGTGTTTTGACGCACGTTATTATGTTTTAATGCACGTTGTTGTGTATTAATTGTGTTTTGATGTGTGTTTTATTGTGTTTTGATGCACATTGTTGTGTATTATTGTGTTCTAGCATGTGTAATTGTGTTTTTTTTTGTTTTGATACATGTTGTTGTGTATTATTGTGTTCTGGCATGTGTAATTTTGTATTACTGTGTTTTGATGTGTGTTTTGATGCACGTTGTTGTGTATTAATTGTGTATTATGTGTTTTGATGTGTCTTTTATTGTGTTTTGATGCACGTTGTTATGTATTATTGTGTTTTGGCATGGGTAATTGTGTATTATTGTGTTTTGATGCACGTTGTTATGTATTATTGTGTTTTGGCATGGGTAATTGTGTATTATTGTGTTTTGATGCACGTTGTTGTGTTTTGATGCGTGTTTTATTGTGTATTACTGTGTTTTGATGTGTGTTTTATTGTGTTATGATGCACGTTGTTGTGTATTATTGTGTTCTGGCATGGGTAATTGTGTATTATTGTGTTTTGATGCATGTTGTTGTGTTTTGATGTGTGTTTTATTGTGTATTATTGTATTTTGATGTGTGTGTTATTGTGTTATGATACACGTTATTGTGTATTATTGTGTTTTAACGCACATTATTGTGTTTTGATATGTGTGTTTTATTGTTTTGATGCACATTATTGTGTATTATTGAGTTTTGACATTATTGTGAATTGAAGTGTATTATGATTGTGTATTTATGTTTTGTGTGTTGTTGTTTAATTGTGTGTAAATGTGTCTCACCTGTTTCTCCAGTTTCTGCTGTCTGAGGTTCAGACTGTCGTCCTCCAGCGCACTGAAACACAACAAAACAACATTGCAAACCCGTTTAATATCGTCTCATTCAGTAAATAAGCTCATTATAATCACCAAAGGCAGAATCTGATTCTAAAATAATTTGACATGTTGAAAGATGGCTATGAGCGTCCAGACCAAAACTTCAGTGTGAGTGTTTGCATCAGTCGTTGTGTTGCTAGGCAACCGAGAGACACCCAAACGAAAGAAAATCAATTCCTCACAAACGTCCTCACATACACACATCCATACATGAATATGTGTCTAAAAATACACACACACCCACACAGACACTCAGAGGCTGGAGAAACATTTCAAACCTGTGTTAAAAGAAATAGGAAACTTGAAAAATGTTAATTTGAGCCATAATTTTGTGTAAAATAATTGATTTGTGGTTGTAGTGAGTGTGTTGTACCTGGTGGTGGCGGTGGACGCGAAGCTGGAGGAACTGGAGGGTCTTCGTGTCCATGCCGATTACAGACAGACACAGAGGAGAGAAGCACATGAGAGAAAGAGTGAGTGATGAAGATGAGCAGTCTGAACACCTGAATGAATGTTTCATGCTCACGCTGTGACTGAGGTAAGATGACACACAAGCTGTTTGATGTGACACCTGTGTAACCATGGTTACCACCATCAACATGGCAACCTGCGGTAACACCCCCCCCCCCACACACACACTCTAACAGATGCTCTCTAGAGCAGGAGAAAGAAAGAAATGTGTGAGAGGAAACTTCAGCTCTCAGTGGATCTGAAGATCTCAGAGGAGCAGAAACATCAACAAAACACACACCATCATCCATCCATCCATCATCCTTCTATCTATCTATCTATCTCTCTATCTATCTCTCTATCCAATCCATTAATCCATCTATTTATCCATCCATCCCATCCACCTATCTATCCTTCCATCTATCTATCCATCCATCCATCCATTTATCCATCTATTTATCCATTTATCCATCATCCATCTATCTATCCATCCATCCAACCATCCATCCGGAACAAATGTTATATTTTTATGAATCAATCACTGCAAAAGTTCCCCTCCATGTTTATGGTGGCTAAAGTAATCAACCCTTCATCCATCCATCCATCCATCCATCCATCCATCCATCGACTGTTACCATTCTATTCTTCATTACCCAGAAAATGTCAATATTTGGCAACAACAGAGGCGTCATTCGGGAAACGAAACACACTGTGATCTTAATGACTGCAAACACACCTCACAAACACACAACAGAGCGGCTGTCCTCTTGTGAATCCAGACCACACACACCACAATGAAACACACACACACACGTAATCTGAGAAACATTCAACTCAACCTGCATCCTTTGAACAGTAAACCTCTGTTCTGTCTTTTGTGTGTGTGTGTGTGTGTGTGTGTGTGTGTGTGTGTGTGTGTGTGTGTGTACCTGTACGACCAGCGGCTGTAAGCGGGCTGAGAAGAGCTCTTCACCGTTTCCATGTCGAGTGTGTGTGAGTGTGTGTCTGGGTCTCGGGCGTCTCTACCTGTGTGCAGGTCATGTGAGATCACACGCATGACAGCCGCAGGTGAGCCCTCAGGGCTGCTGCTGGTTACTATGGCAACAACACCCCACAGACGCCCTTTGAAAAGTAGGATGCTATGGAGCGTTTGGTGTGCGGGAGGAACCGAGAGACCTCTGAAGTGTGAAACCTTCACCACGTGAAACCCGCAAGTTTAAAGCTACTACACACACGTCTGCTAACATTCTCAGAACGTTCTCTCAAAGTTGAACAAACATTCTTCCAGTAACATTAATAGAATGTTAGTTCAGTTAATAATGTTCTCAAAATGTTAGTGCAAAAACATTATTTAAACATCATTCATGGAACTTTTTTTCAGAAACGTTTAGTCTTGTTTATTTTAGAATGTTCAGAGAACATTCAAAAGTAACGTTCTCAAAATGTTTGCAATATGATAAAATGGAATGTTCCCTTAACGTTTGTAAAAATGTTTTTGTGCTAACGTTTTGAGAACATCATTTAAGACCACCAGATAACTTAATAAAAGTTCTATTAATATTACTGGAAGAATGATTGTTCATAATTTTGAGAGAACCTTGCCAGAACAATCCCTGTTATATAGGTTCCTCTTTATCTCAGTGTGAATGTGTTCATGTAAACAAGATGTTTTTTTACAGTTTAATGGTCTTTTTGAACTAAAGAGGAAGTTTTGAGGAACTTCGCAAACTTTTATTTAAAAAAAGAAGGAAAGTTTGTTCTTTTAATGCAATGAACACTTTGAATAGGTAGTGAAAATGCTGTGTAAATTGGTTTGGCAAGCAACCGTCTGCTATGTAAATTATTATAAATGTAAACACAAACCACAATCGCCTCATCTGTAGCGTGTCATTTCCTCTCACGGCTCTGATAATGATGCCAATCTCAGGCTGTGCTGTACTTCCACATTCATCTAATGGCCACCGTAATTACACCATAATGACACTCTGAGACACATTCATCATTCGTCTGTGAGTGCATGGACCATTTTCTGGTTTTGTGAAAGAACTCCTTGAAAATGCATGCTCCGATATGTGAATCCAAGCCTGCTGCGTTCATTAAGGAGATCTAGGAAACACATGCGCGCAAACACACAAATAAACATGCCAACATGAATGCAAATCCAAGCCTAATGCATTCAGCGTCAGTGCTGCTGCTTATAATAAACCACACGAGATCACGACTCTCCCACCATTCTGAATAGACATCTAAACAAAATAACATGTCATTTACTAAAGGTTCTGACATAATGTTAATGCTACACTTTCACTATTTATAACATGTTTATCCAATCAAAAATAGGATTTTAAAAATATTCATCCAATCCGAGAGACCTTCAAGAAAACTTATGGACTAAATTAGGAGCCAAACACACAGCAGAAGCTGTATGTTAAACAAAAGCTGCAGATAAATCCAAACCACTTCCTGTCCTTGTGCATCAGATGAAACCTCACAGAATTCCAGCTCACAGCATCATGGGAAAGGAAGGAGTGTGGTTCTGATAGGATTGTGTTTAGAGGACAAAACATACACAATGAAACTGAGAGCAGATGTCGAAAGAGATCTTAGTCTTGCCAACACACTCGACTCAGGACAGTCTTTCATCCTCACCGCTGTCAGAACAGATTCATCCACAACACTGATTATAACGACAGACTGACTAATTAATCACTCCCTCCATATGACCAGTATTAACAACAGAACAGTAACGAACAAAAGAACTAGAACATTTGTCCAATAGAACAGAATGTTATATTTGTTTCTATTATCCTGTATCTTTATTCTGCTATTATTGCAAAAGTTTAATAAACAGATTAAAAAAAGAACAGAATGCAAAGTTCTAAAAAACAATAAAAGTATCAATATATTAATACATTTTAAAATATAAATAACTTAATTTCTATACAGTACTTAATATCTATACAATATTTTAAGTCGTAAAAATAAATAAAATATTGTGTAGATTTTAATAGATTAGCTCTATTAATCACAGCTCATGGAAACATATTCAACTATATTTAGGTCATTGATGAATAAGGTTTTAAAAAATGTGTAAAAAACATAATGGAGATATAATTAATTTTTTATTTTTTTTAAGATGTTAACAATGAGATTATGTGTTTTTTATAATCAATTAATACAGCTTTTGTCATTTTTTGGAGAGATGGACAATATTTGTCACCAAAAAAGTCATTTGGTTTAAGAAAAATTTTGGTTTTACCGAATGACAATATTTTCAAACAATGCTAACAGGCTGATATCTATCTAGCTAACAAAAAGACAATCAAACATTTTATATTTAGTACAAGTTTTTAAAATTTTACAACATTTTCCATGTTTTATAGCGGTTGTACCGAATGACCTGATGTTTCGGGACATGCGTATGATCAAGTGAAAACATGAATTTATCAAACAGTTAAGAGAGAGTTAGTTACTCTGCTTCATGACCATGTGTTCCTTTGCAGGTGTCTGAATGATGTCACATCCTGTCACATGATATTGACAGCATGACTTGATCCAAAATGGTTCCTTTATATCGGTTACTCCAAATGGCATCAGTGAAATTGATTTTCTGGACATTCTTTCTCATAACAAAGCAATGACTTCTACACATAATTTTAATACAATTTTGCACTATGTTAATATATGATGTTATAAAATCATACCAGAATAAAAAATATATACATTTATTACATTTTAAGATATTTTTATCACAAATGAATTGGCTGTACTGGCCTTTGGACGGTTAAACAGAATGACCTTTAGACACATCAAAATCTTTAAAATACCTTTATATGTAGCAAAATATATTAAAACCTTACATACATTGGATGCTATATTTTTGTTTTTTAATATTATTAAGGCCTTTTGACAAAAAAAAAAATGACCCAACACGTCATTGAAACGTGAATCAGTTAATTCACCTATAAAAATCAAAAGAAGAAAATCAACTATATATTCAATAAAAGAAAATGAAGCCTACTTTTGTAATGTTATATTCTTTTCATAACAAGTGAGCGATTTTCACCCTCAAATTTTAATTATTTAAAATTATGATGTCATATTTGGACACAATGTTTTTTTTATCATTATGTAAATCAGTGCAAATGTATAGAATCACAACAAATACTAGATTGCATACTTTACAATAAAAAATAAATAAATCAATGACCTATATTATGATGTCATGTCAGTAGAGTAATGACGTACAAATTACGTCACATGACTTTATCAGAAACGTGAAACCACTGGATATTTGTAACGGTCGGTAACGAATTACATCCATTCATTCACGCGGCTGCTGGATTGATCAAATTCATAAAGATAATTTCGTCAACAAGATGTTTGCTTTGATTTACAGTCGAGTAGCTGAACCTCATATGTATTCATTTAAGACTGTAATGTTACACAGACATCGTGATGTTCATCTGTATTCCTGCTATCATCCTCCAGCTAACTGCTTCTCAACCGTTACACCCCATCAAATCCAGCTGACCGCGTTCATTCACGCTCTCCTGCTTCATTTTTCCCTCTCTTTTAGTCATAATCCAGCTGTTTCATTTAGATTTTATGTGTTTTGTTCTGAATCCGTGTGTTGTTTTGTGTTTTTAGCTTGATGGCTGATGTTACAGCACGTTCGAAACGCAACAGGACCCGCCGAAAAAACACACCAAAGTTACGAAAGACAAGATGAATCACACATGCACGCGCACACAGCGGTCCCAAAACGGATGTCACTTTTGGGTAATTTCTAAGAATTGTTTCCATCGGTGTCTTACCTGCTGTAGTAACTCATGTTTATCCGCCGTTGCTATGGATTCCTCCGCTGCTGCCGCGTCGCGTCCCTGTGCGCAAAACCCGCAGCGGCCGAGACGAGCACGCGCCTGCGCCTGCGCACATGGTTACAATTCCTTTGGTTATAATCGCGCTCTTCCTCAAGGGGGCGCGTAATGACTCAGGAAATCCACTCAGCACGGTTGTTGTATTATTTTTTCAATCTATACATTAAAATGATAGATATCTCACATCCGCGTATGAATGATCACAAACGACTGTGATTGGTTCATCTTGTAAAGCGCTATGAAAGGTAACATAGGCGCCGCTGTCACGTGGCTTTCGTTACCTTTCACAGCGATTTTCAAGATGAACCAATCACAATGGTGAGTCTGCACAATAACTTACACTGGAATAATTGACTTCTGCTGAACACAAAACAAGATATTTCTAAAATATGGCTAACCAAACAGTTGATAAGCCCCAATGACTTCCATAGTAGGGAAAAAATACTTTTTGAATTAATTTAGACCCTAATATCTCTACTAGATGGCAGTAGAGTCACTCGTGATGCTACTCAAAGCATCTCAATCACAGTCAAATTACACTTGCTCTCATCTGGTTTAAATGTATGTTACAAAGCAAAACATTTTTTGTTGGCTGGTGAGAGAATCTGATAGAAATGTTTGTGAACAGCTTCTTATGTGGGCTATTAGCCTAGACAATGGCAAATTGGTCATCTCACCACTCAAAAACTGCTTTTAAAGGTGGAATATGTAAGAATTTTGCAGTAAAATATCCAAAAGTCAGCCAGTGTTATATATTTTGTTCACTTGAGTACTTACAATATTCCAAATGTTTGCAACTATTTGTAAATCGTGAGAAAATTGCAATTTTACCCAAGGCATTTTCAAATTAATTTCATTTATCAACACAAGCCATCCAGCATTTAATATGATATTGTAAAATCGATCTATCTTACTGCAGTGTGTAACAGTGTCTCACAGCAGCCGCCGAGCGAACGCACAGAGTAACGTTATAACATCATTTTCAACACTCTCAAATGTATCTAATATGATAAACAGAGCTGCGTTACCTCATACTCATGACCGGAAAAAAAGCGGCGCCGGTGACTGTGTCATAATAAAAGTCCCGCTGCTCGTGAGGCGTGTGTTGATCAATCGCTCCAGCTCCTCGTTCAGCTCCACAACACTCGCTCCTGCTCTGCTTCATACTACAGCAATGTTAATAATCGCATCCATGAACATGATTTCTTCCCAACTCCCTAAAGAGAGATTTCTTCCCGACTCCCGAATCCCTATTCGATTCTACCGTCCGTTGAGGTGAAGACCACATGTCCCAAATTCCGCGCTCAAACTTGGGGTCATCAAGCTACGACTTTGTTTTGAATAGGCCTCTAGCAGACAGAAAATATTACATACTCCACCTTTAATGCCTATTTACATAGTGCACCTTTAAATACATATCATGATGCACTTTAAGAAAACAGCTTTTTATATTTTGAGCACCTGTGTACACATATTGCTTGAAAAATAGCCCAAAATAGTGGCTCACTGGGGGTCTATGGCGTAGGTGTTTTCTGAGAAATTCGGGTCAGTAAAATCTGGAGATCCACAACCAAGAAAACATGCAAGAAGACATGAAGGTGGACGAGGTTAAGCTGAGAAAAACACAGCTGCTCATCCATCTGAGCACTGCACGGACATACATGAGATTATTTATACAGATCATCTCAACGAAACAGTCGAAAACCATCCGCAAACAAACACAATCTGACTCTGAACAGGAAACGCATCAAAGAAAGAGGCAACAAAAGCTTTGGGAACATTATGATGCTTCCATTGCACATTGTCAGATTTATAAACATGATTAGTACAAAAATAGTTTTGTTGACGAATCAACTTTGACAGAAAGCAACAATTATAAACTTCATGTGTCATGTCTAGACATTTAGGAGACATGTTTTGCTCTAAATACACTGTTAAAAATATATTATAATAAGTCATGGCACCATAATGTATGTTTTTCCACTACTTTAACTATTCAATATAATTTTTACATTCATTGGCCAATCGTACTCGCACACAATTTGTTGTGGCGTTGGAAAATCCCATTTAATGAACACAAAATACACATTTTATATATGCTGATACACAAATACAGTATATATAGTCATACATTTTTACTCATAGACTTTTAGGGTGTACAATATACCCAATTACAAACCCGATTCCAAAAAAGTTGGGACACTGTTCAAATTGTGAATAAAAACAGAATGCAATGATGTGGAAGTTTCAAATTTCAATATTTTATTCAGAATACAACATAGATGACATATCAATTGTTTAAACTGGGAAAATGTATCATTTTAAGGGAAAAACAAGTTGATTTTAAATTTCAGGGTATCAACACATCTCAAAAAAATTGGGACAATTCCATGTTTACCACTGTGTGGCATCCCCTCTTCTTTTTATAACAGTCTGTAAACGTCTGGGGACTGAGGAGACAAGTTGCTCAAGTTTAGGAATAGGAATTTTGTCCCATTCTTGTCTAATACAGGCTTCTAGTTGCTCAACTGTCTTAGGTCTTCTTTGTCGCATCTTCCTCTTTATGATGCACCAAATGTTTTCTATGGGTGAAAGATCTGGACTGCAGGCTGGCCATTTCAGTACCCGGATCCTTCTTCTACGCAGCCATGATGTTGTAATTGATGCAGTATGTGGTCTGGCATTGTCATGTTGGAAAATGCAAGGTCTTCCCTGAAAGAGACGACGTCTGGATGGGAGCATATGCTGTTCTAGAACTTTGATATACCTTTCAGCATTGATGGTGCCTTTGCAGATGTGTAAGCTGCCCATGCCACACGTACTCATGCAACCCCATACCATCAGAGATGCAGGCTCTTTTTTTTTCTCTGAGAAACTCCTTTCTGATATTGCTCCACAATTTTTCGCCGCAGCATTGGGGGAATTGGTGATCCTCTGCCCATCTTGACTTCTGAGAGACACTGCCACTCTGAGAGGCTCTTTTTATACCCAATCATGTTGCCAATTGACCTAATAAGTTGCAGATTGGTCCTCCAGCTGTTCCTTATATGTACATTTAACTTTTCCGGCCTCTAATTGCTACCTGTCCCAACTTTTTTGGAATGTGCAGCTCTCATGAAATCCAAAATGAGCCAATGACATTTCAAAATGTCTCACTTTCAACATTTGATATGTTATCTATATTCTATTGTGAATAAAATATAAGTTTATGAGATTTGTAAATTATTGCATTACTTTTTTATTGACAATTTGTACAGTGTCCCAACTTTTTTGGAATCGGGTTTGTATATGTGCAAGTTGTTATTTACAAAATCGGACAGTGATGGTGCAAAACTGTGTTGTTTGTCCAATTATATAAATAGAAAATGTATTAAAAGTTAAAAATAATAAGAAGTGCAGATGGGTGGCATAAATAAATATGAAATTAACCATTTTAAACCTCTGTTTTCTAATATACAAGATTGAACAACTTGATTTTTAAAGTACAGCTAATTTGCTTGTACTTAATTTTAAGAGATAGTTCATCCAAAAATGAAAATTCTGTCATCATTTACTCACCCTCAAGTTGCTCCAAACCTGTATACATTTCTTTCTTCTGCTGAACATAAAGGAAGATATTTTGAAGAAAGTTTGTAACCAGGCTGCTTTGGGGCACCATTGACTTCCATAGTAGGAAAAAAATACTACGGAAGTCAATGGTGCCCCAGAACTGTTCAGTTTCCCATATTCTTCAAAATATCTTCCTTTATGTTCAGCAGAAGAAAGAAATGTATACAGGTTTGGAGCAACTTGAGGGTGAGTAAATGATGACAGAATTTTCATTTTTGGGTGAACTAACCCTTTAAGACAGCAATTGAAGTATTTAAGTAGGTGGAAAGTAGGTTTTTGTCCAGCAAAATGCAGGGCTTTTTTATTGTAGCTGCATATTTCAATAGGGAATAATCAAAATCATTGCTTGAGTTCTTTCATTCAAACGGCCTCAGTCTCTTCAGACGAGACGTCGCACGTGTGATCTGTTCGCTGGCCTCGGGCTCTGATTCTGTTGATTGAGGGCAGTGTGTGGATTGATATGCTGGAAATACAGCAGTAAGTTTCTCAGCCTGAGTGCCAGAAAGTTGTTTTTAAATCACTGTGGATGGACGAGCATGAAGTCTCCGCTGCTCTGTGGAAAAATACAGGGACAGCAAATCAGTGTTGTTTGTGCATCAGGAGCAGTTTGGAAAATGACCGGCACATGACAGCGTCCATGTGAGAGAGAGAGAGATATTGTCGACTCTTTCAGTCCTGCCACTGTTAGGGGTTTCCGTCATCATTTTATGGATTTAGTTTAAACTAATTCATTTAGCTTTAATTCATTTTAAATTCTAATTACATTTTATGAACATACTTCATACATAAACATACTTTATCACTAAAAAACTTGAAATAACCCATTAAACATGAAAGTATTTATATAGAATCTTTTTGGCTTTAAAATTGAGTTGTATATACAACCACTGAACTTTTTTTTTCTAAGAGTGTGAGCTTTGAATGAATGATTTAGTGATGCTACTGTCTTTAAGATATGTTTGTGTTACAAGTTTTCTCAAATGATATGTTTAAATATTTAAATATGCACTCATTCGCATTCATTGGAACAAGCCAAACTTCAGTTGACATATTAAAGATAAGGGATTTTTTTCTTTTGCATATCTCTTTTTATCACAACCAGAAAATACTGCCAACAGCTAAGTCTAGAAGACATTACTTTTGCAAGTTCTCTGAATGTAATGCTTAAGAAACTTTTTTTCTTCTTCTTGGTTGTGCAAATGTTTAGGGAACGTTCCATTTTATCATTATGCAAACATTACGTGAACGTTACTTTTGAATGTTCTCAGAACGTTCTAAACCAAAATGTCAAATTAATACATTTCAGGAAAAAAAAAAACATTCCATGAATGATGTATAAATAATGCTTTTGTGCTAACATTTTGAGAATGTTATTAAAGACTGGATAACTTTGAACGAACGTTCTATTAACGTTACTGGAAGAACGTTTGTTCATAACTTTAAGAGAACCTTGCCAGAACATTCTGAGAACATTAGCTGAGATGACCATGAGCAGAAATCAAACAATCACACACTCATCATGGAGTTTCATGTATTTGCTGTAATGCCTGCAGCTGCATGTATTTTCCTGCTCCTTGTTTTATTAGGACACTGGAGCAGAACAACAAGTGCAGAAACACATGTGGAGGAGATGCCCTGGGTGTTGACACAGATGGATGCAAAACATGGATGTTCTTTAGCACAACATAAGACAATCACAGATACTGGAGCAAAACACACAGACAAACCTGCAGAAACATGTACTGAAACATACTGAACATATCATTTATTAATGAATCTGTGCTGCCTCCACTAACAAAAACAGCAGTAACTATTTTTATGTATAATATTATAAATATAACCCACTTCCATGCTAACAAAAATATGTTCTAAAAACGTTTTCATTAAGTTATGAAAACCCTGAACATTCAAAACACCCAATTTTTTAAATGTTTAAAAAAAAAATCTTTGTTATACAAACGTTTAGGGAACATTCTATTTTATCATTCTTCAAATATTAAGGGAACATTATATTTGAATGTTCTCTGAACACTCTGAAACATTTAAAAACATTAGACGAACGTCCGACTGGATGAGAACCTTGAGAAAACCTTGCCAGAACGTTATCTGTTAGCTGGGTTACTGTCAAACTAATCAATAATTCATAGATAAGCAGGACACTGAAAAAATAAAATTTTTCACTCAGAAGTTGTAAATTTCACAGTTAATTACAAAGAAACAATACAGTGAATAAAAAGTGAAATAGTATTTTCTCATAAAACATACACTTTAAAAAATGCTGGGTTAAAAACAACCCAAGTTGGGTTGAAAAGGGGTTGTTTTGACCCAGCGGCTGGGCAGTTTTATTTAACCCAACTATTGTTTAAAAATGACTATATGGCTGGCTTAAAATGAACCCAAAAAATGTGGGAAATTAAAAATCAGACTCATACTAGAGACAACAATAATAATCAAAAGGTGAACATTTATTAATAATGTTTATTGTTTAATTATTATTCATTAAACATACTAATAAATGTTAATTTCCAATATACTTTGGGTTCATTTTAAGCAAGAAATACAGTCATTTTAAACAATAGTTGAGTTAAATAAAAACTGCCTAGCAGGTTGGGTAAACATTTAACCCAACTGTTGGGTTTGTCCATTTTCAACCCAACTTGGGTTGTTTTTAACCCAGCATTTTTTAGAGTGTACTCCAGTAATCTTTATTTACGACTTTGAAAAATCTGTTTATACAGTGTAATGGTAAAATGCTGATGAAATGATGCACATCATATGGACGTCTGTGAGAAGTTTGACCATTCTTTGCCCAGAAATCGTGTGTGTTTGAGATTGTTTCCTATCAGCACTTGTTTGTCTCATGGCCATTTGTGAAATATCTCTCACAGGTGAGACGCAGTGTGTTGGTGCACATTTCCTCCACGCTTTTTCAGTGTATCATGAAAATACCTTCACATTTAATCAGATAATGGGTTTGTTTTCGATTTCCAGCAGCAGAAATCAGTGTAATGAAGGTCACGCATCACATATTTGGGTATTTAAGGAGCATCTGAAAGTGTCGCACACATAATTGTCAGATTCTTCTGCTCCACTGATGTCTTTATAGTCATCATGGCAGTTATGTAACAGGTTATGTAACATGTTTAGGGCACTTGTGGGTGTCTTTTGAGGGGTGTTTTGGTCTGATGGACACAGATGGACGCTCCTGCCGTTAACAAAACCTCATTAAGTGTCTGTGTGATGAATCACCATGTGAAGCTCGTCACGGTCTTCAAGAGCCCATGAAGTCTCTTCAGTCCTGACAGAACCAGAGTCATACACCCAAACGGTCACAGACAGCAGGGAAAACCATGCAAATGCAGTAAAAATGATGTAATCTGGTCTTGAATTACACTGCAAAAAGTCTCAAACTGAGTTTTAGCTTCAAACAAGGAAAAAAAAAACTGCCAATGGAGTCAGAAAAATAATCTTCTTTTCCCTTTGAATTAAGTTTACTGCCAGATACTTTACTAATTTTGATTAATTTCTTCTGTAAATAAGACTTAATATCTTCAGTCATTTTGATTCTCCAGTAAATGTATCTTGATTTAAAGGGATAGGGCAAGAGATCACTTCCGGCATCAGAGCGCGTTCAGACCTCACACACCGAATGCTCAAGGCAGTTGGACATAGTGGTGTATTAGAGGTAAAAAATTATATAAATACTGTTTGGTTTCTCGCACAAACCGATTGTTTCGTGTCTTAGGACATTAATGTGTTGTCATGAGCAGCAGGGTTTAATTTGGATTTGTCTGTGCATGTTTTTTTTTGTTTTTTTGACTCTTATAGATGAGGTTCCCATTGACATGCATTATACGCATATAAATGGAACATTCCATTTTATCATTTTGCAAACATTATAGAAATGACGAATATAACTTTGAACGAACGTTCTGTTGACGTTACTGGAAGAACATTTGTTCATAACTTTGAGAGAACCTTGCCAGAACGTTCTGAGAACGTTCCCTGTTAGCTGGGAACTTGATGGCACGTTTTGCATGGGCAAACACAAATCTGCTGGATGTTTGGATGACTGAATGTCCAGTAATAATCACACTGGACAGTAAAAACAGCGCCTGCACAGCGGGAATGTTGCTGATCACATTCCATACTGTCCTGCAAACACACACATACTGATTCAATCAAGCATCACATCAAAAACAAAGATCATACTGAGAAGAGAAAAAAAAATGATGCTCTTATTCAGTATTTTTGACTTATTTTCCAGTACAAATATTTAAACATCCTTAAAGGATTAGTTCACTTATTTTCTGATAATTTACTCATTTACTCTTTCTTCAGCCAAAATGAAGGTTTCTAACCACAAATGCTCGTCTTGCACTGGTCTGTGATGGCCACTCATTACGTAATCATGTTCAGATCACGCGTGACGTAGGCAGACGTACCGATCCAGTGTCAAAGCAAACGTTCAAAGACTAAGTCAAAAAGCCTTTACAAAAAAAGGTTAAACAACGATGTTGGGTGATTTTGAAGTTGGAGGAGAAAATGAGATGGAGTTTTTCGCCGTACAGCGGTACTTTCGCCTACATCACGCATGACCTTTCCAATGTGATTACGTAATGCGTGAACTAATCCTTTAAATCAATACATTACTTGAGAAGCAAAGTGACTGAAGATATTAAGTCTTGTCTACTGAAAAATGTATCAAAATTAAGTGAGTTTTTGCTAAAAACAAGACTACCTAACTCTAATTCTAATCCTAAAACAAAAACTTAAGGTCTGAAGTCATTTTGCTTCTCCAGTAACTGTATCTTGATTTAAGAATATTTAGATAGCGGTACATTTTTTGCAGTGTGTATCATTGCTGAAGTGCCAGAGGACTGAACTGATATGGCTCATGTTACATTTTTAACAGTTTTTTGACATAAAATGTTGGCTAGAGAAAGTGGGAATGGGATCAAGACACATTACAGGCCAGTTCAAACATGAGCACTACAGCTCAACGTGTCTGGACAATGTGTGCAAACCACCAGCTCCATCACAAAAACACATTATTTTCCTCATATTCTCCATTGTTGCAGCTCCTCTCTTCCCGGTCTGTCAGTAACACTCTGTTTAGTTCCTGTCTCTGTGAAGCCCCTCCTTCTGAAAAGCACAATGTGCTCTGATTGGTCGGCTGGAGCAGTGTGTTGTGTTTGGTCAAGCTCTTCAAACGTGTTTGGGAAATGTCCCGAACGCCAGTTTCAACACACTACTAACTAACTCAACCAGGCCCCGCCCCTTTATTCTGCGTATTAATTATTTAAATGAGAAATATTGTGAAGAAAACTCAAGACTACAATAGAGGCGTTTCAGGAAGTTCAGAAACAGTGAATAAATAAAATCACCATAAGCGAAAATTACTCACACCATCATCAGGTCTATTATAATGATAATAATAAAAACGCTTTGCAATCAACAGCACTAAAAATGCTTTTCTCAAATCCTGCTGATTTCAGTCCGACATATGATATAAGTATCTAAAGAGTAAATAATTTGTCTAGTGTTTGTTTTAGTAAATAATATCAGGACTCCAGTTGAAGATTGATCTCATTATATAAGAGAGACTTTACAAAATGACCCACAAAACTTTGACCTCATTTTCTGTAAGAACTCCAGAAAAATGTGCAGAATAAAGGGTGTTGAGACGAGTGCATACCTGTGCAGTGAGATCAGCACACACGTTCACTCATATAAAGCGTGTCAGTGGTGTGATTGATGGTTCTTCACAGTAAAAGCAGCAGCATTAGAACAGAATGTACTACAACCTCGAACAGACTGATGATGATATTGTGGTTGTTAGTGAAACTTAGAATATTACACTAGAGAGCAGGGTCATAAAGTCATCCGACTCTGTTCCAATAACCAAGTGCGCTGCCTACCTAGAGAGCACTGTAACACATCATACACTCTTAAAAATAAAGTTCTCTATTAGCATTCCATGAAGAACCTTTTCATTGCACAAAAGGTTCTTTCTAGTGGAACAAGGTTGTTTAGATTATTAAAATGTTCCTCACATTAAGAAAAAAATTATCACTGCAAAACCTATTTTTAGGCATGCTTTTCACAAAAAAGGCATTTGTTGCCTTCTAAGATACTTTCTAAGGCAGCATTGCAACTATCCTTTATATAAGACAAATGTTCCCAAAAAGTTATGAATTTTTTTTTTCTTAAATGTTCTCTGAATGTTTTATTATTTTTATGCGAACATTCCATTTTGCAAACATTATGTGAACATTACTTTTGAATGTTCTCTGAAACAAGCAGTAACATTTAAAAATGAACATTTGATGAACGATAAATAACATTTTTAAACTAATGTTTTGAGAACATTATTAAATACCTACGGACCCCCCACATGACACGCAGGAAAAAAATAGTTGGCTAAATCGTGCGCACGATTTGATCCGTAAAGACCAGATAATGTTGAACGAACATTAAATTAATGTTACTGGAAGAACGTTTTTGCCACTACTATGGAAAATAAATCCAATAACTAACTATGAAAATATATAATTAGCTCAATCTCATTAAACATTCTCAGAACTTTCTGGCAAGCGTCTCTCAAAGTTATAAAAAGTTGTATGACACAAGCGGTTGCTGCCTATGTAGAGTGATCCAAATCAGCCATGAGGTTCGTTCTCAGTTCAGACTACCTTCCATTGATGAAAATCAAATTTTAGATGATTTACCGAATCTAATTTACAACAAGGTATGTCAGTCCACTGTCTGCATGTGCTTAAGATCTATTTCTGCTATGTGGGTCACTTGCTAATGGAACTGGCCATCCAAAAATACCTGCAGTATGCTGTACACTGACCCTTCCACTAACCTGAACAGACCTCTCTGAATTAATGTCATTGTTCACATTTGGAATAGCATACTACTGTACTTTCATTTTTGCAGTATGTATTCTGTGCGGTGTTGAAAACTTGCATGACATGCATTTGCCAAAATGTGCAGTATGCAAAGAGAGCACACTGCATTAAACACTGTTTCCCGTAATGCAATGCACCAAACGTCACCTTGCATTTACAACGAGTCAATAAAATCCGTGAGAAAGCTATCCGTTAGCATGATTTAAATTCTGCCATTTTTGCATTCGATCGTGCAGAAGCTTTGCATGCACCTCGATCTGGATGAGTGTGTTTGATTTCGCTCAAGGACATGCACATGTATTCACATGAGTGAGGCTGGCAGGGATATCTGTTCACTCACAGATGTGCAAAGTCATCTGAATTCACTTGGCAGTGTGTAAATGTCCTTCTATTAACAGATTAAAATGCTCAACAATTAAGAAAAGATTGCAAAAACCTTGTGATTTATGAATATGGCACCACTACTGCACTCCAAGAAGCTGCTGATGAGACTCAACATGGATAAAATGCTGTGCAGAGTAACAAACTAAATAACGAATAAAAGTAGAAATCAAGTGCTTATTGGCATGATACATTGTCTACAATACTGCAAAAGCATCTAAAAAATTAAACAGGAAAAAATGCAGGTACCCCAGCTAACAAAAATTTGTTCTAAGAGCGCTTTGCTAACATTCCTATTAAGTTACGAAAACTTTATTTCTGAATGTTCTCTTTGTTTTTTCTTTGTTACATGAACATTAAGGGAAAATTCCATTTAAACATTTTGCAAAGATTATAGGAACGTTACATTTGAATGTTCTCTGAACATTCTGAAACAGAGTAACATTTAGACGAACTAAAACTTTTCCGAAAAAAATGTTCCATGAACGATGTATAAATAATGTTTTTATGCTAGCGTTTTGATAACATTATTAAAGGTATGGTAGGCAATTTCGGAGAGGCTAGCAATAAAGCAAGCTAGCTTTAAAAGCATATCTTCCCTTCAGAGTGTCTCCAAAGCCACACCTCCTCCAAAACACATGCAGAGCAGAGTCTGCAAAGCGTCACGAGAGATGGTGACCTGACTTCTGCAGATTCATTTCAGCATTGATAGTGTGGACATAAAAACGCATAAATCTGAGTCTGAGAACGTGAACAGCTCCGGGTAGAACGTCACAGGTTGCCATCTTGTAATACGGTTATGAACGCAGCATAATCTCGTTGTTTTGGTTCAGGAGGAACTGTAAAATGGCTGCTGTTTGTTTGTGGTGCTCTGTGACTGTCTGTCTACAACTCTGCATCAAATATATGGAACGTGCTGATGACGTGTGATGTCTGCGCAGAAGTATGCAAATACATAGGTTGACATGCAGGTAGGACATCCTGTTGCATTTAGACCGAATGCAATGATTAGATGAACATTTTTTGGTCCTGAGACTTCCACCACTTCCGCCTTTTTAAAATATTTGGACCACTTTTATTACTGATTGCAAAGAAAGTTTCAACCAGTATAACAAAAAGTGTTTATGAAAAACATTGCCTACCTTTAAAGGGTTAGTTCACCCAAAAATGAAAATTCTGTCATTTATTACTCACCCTCATGCCGTTCCACACCCGTAAGACCTTCGTTAATCTTCAGAACACAAATTAAGCTATTTTTGTTGAAATCCGATGAGGCCTGCATAGCCAGCAATGACATTTCCTCTCTCAAGATCCATTAATGTACTAAAAACATATTTAAATCAGTTCATGTGAGTACAGTGGTTCAATATTAATATTATAAAGCCACGAGAATATTTTTGGTGCACCAAAAAAACGAAATAACGACTTATTTAGTGACGGCTGATTTCAAAACACTCAGCGTGTCGAATCATGATTCGATCACGTGTCAAACCGCCAAACTGCTGAAATCACGTGACTTTGGCGCTCCGAACCGCTGATTCGACACAAAAGATTCATAACGCTCCGAAGCTTCCTGAAGCAGTGTTTTGAAATCGGCCATCACTAAATAAGTCGTTATTTTGTTTTTTTGGCGCACCAAAAATATTCTCGTGGCTTTATAATATTAATATTGAACCACTGTACTCACATGAACTGATTTAAATATGTTTTTAGTACATTAATGGATCTTGAGAGAGGAAATGTCATTGCTCCATATGCAGGCCTCACAGAGCCATCGGATTTCATCAAAAATATCTTAATTTGTGTTCCAAAGATTAACAAACGTCTTACGGGTGTGGAACGGCATGAGGGTGAGTAATTAATGACAAAATTTTCATTTTTGGGTGAACTAACCCATTAAAGACCGGATAACTTTGAACGAACGTTCTATTGACGTTTGTTTATAACTTTGAGAGAACCTTTCCAGAACGTTCCCTGTTAGCTGGGACTGTAATAAAAATAAAAATGGGGACATTATAGTTATGTATAAAATAAACTAAAATCAAATAATACAATAAAAAATTAAAGCAAAGTTAAATTAAAAGCAATGTTACATAAAATAAAATAAAAAACGAAATTCGAAGTCAGATAAAATAAAATAAAATAAAATAAAATAAAATAAAATAAAATAAAGAACAAAAACACCCCAAACTGCTTCTAGGACCAGCACGATCTCACGTTCACTCGTGTAGCCCCTCATGATGTCCTTCTCTAGAAGAGACCCCCGTCCATTACTGTGTGTGTTGTTGGTGTAATTTGATGCTCGTGGAGGGTTTGCCATCACATGGTGGAAATTTCCACGCGCTCCTCCCAGTAAAACGGGTTTGATCTTCAGGAGCGACGCCAGTTTCTCTTCATCCTGCGAGATTTGCGCTGATTCCTTCAGGATCCAGGTGGGTTCATACACACACAGACACACATTTATTACCAGAATGAAAGTGAAAGATTGATGATGTTGCACCTTTGCAACATCACTAGTCCGTTTAGGCAAGATCAACTTAAAAGCATCACTGGATGTAAAAGAAACGGCTCTGAATTGTTTTTAATTCATAGAATGAGCACTTTAAAGATTATATTAAAGTTTTAAAAAATTGTTTCAAGGCTCCTAACGACAAAAGTAACGTTTGCGTGTAATATTTCGCGCTAATCACCTACTTAAGTTAATGAAGCTGTTTCCATAGGCGCTTGCAAACGTTAAAGCAACACGTTTTAAACATTATAGACCGTATTTGAACCATACATTTCCGGGGAAAAAACACTGGGCTTTAAACTGAGTCTTTTGATGAACAGTATTGTTTTGGTTTCGCGCACACAAAGCGGTTGTTTGGCGCGCGCAGAGCTCGTGCATCAGTCAATCAACAAACCTGCAGCAGCATTAAAGCATGCACACAAAAGCTCAGTTAAGTGTTTAACAGCATAAAATGTTTTATACATAATTTTACGACGTTTGTGTCAGGAATAAACGTTTGTTTGATGCATCTCGTTGTTTGTGCATGAGTGCAATGAGGAAGCAGCATCTAAACTGGAGCTTTAGAGGAGGAACCTATGCATTTGTTTCCACAGAAAAATATTGTTCTTATTCCACCTATTCATTTTTATGCTGATGAGTATTTATGGGCGTTTTTTTTAAGCAAGTCCACTGCATAAAACTATGTTTAAAACTTTTTGCAAACTATGTTTTAACAATAAACGGTAAAGTAAGAATGCCAAAGAGTGATCTTAGACTCCATGTGCTGCAGTTGTATTGAGTTTATGCTAATCCAGAACATTCTGTAATGTGTGATCCGCCCACCAATACTCATTCACACACATGCATTGCTCTTCCACAGTGATTGGACCTTTAATAATTCATGATCAACAATGAATTTCTGGCATTGCATGTATTTTACACTTTAACACCTAATGAAAGCTCTTCAGTTGCATATATAGGTTAACATACTAACACTAACATAGATGTGTTTGTTGTCATTATCTTGAAAGGTTTTGGACCTTTAGATGGCAAAAAAACAGTTTATGATCATCAAAGAACTGACTATGCAATATATCCGTCAAGTAGTCATATTTCTGAACTTTTTGGACTTTTACACCAGTTTGTTTGAGGCCCAGCATAGTACAATTGGTGAAAGTAAATGTTCACTTACACAATGTCATGATTCTGTGAACTGTAGCAACCTGCTTGTTAGGTTTCAGTCAGAGATGAAGGATAGCCGTCAGTCATTTCAGATAATGTACACAAAACATAACGCTGTGAGATGGAGGCAGTATCTTATATCACATTCTGAATGACTGTATTTTCCAGAAAATAAGTCACACATGACTGTGAGTCACGCACACACAAAAACACAGGTAAGTTGCATCAGATTACATTTACATACAAGTAAAACTAAACATTAGAAACACTATAAATGTGTTTTATTTCCCCTCCACAACAAATGTTTTACATCTGATGTGTTCAGAACAGAAATTAAAAATGTAAGTATAAAACAAACATAAATAATCATGGCATTCATTATAAACAACATTTATTATAAACACCAAGCCTAAACAAATTTGTTTAAAGCAAAACTGAAACTACTGTCGTCTTGGAAATGCAAAAAAACTACAAATTAAAATTCAATTGTGTGCGTCAGTGTTGTTTTAGTTTTTATCATTTTTTATAATTAGCTTTTTTATGATTCATCATTTCATTATATTTTGTCATGTTATTAGTTTTTTTTTAAATATTGACATTTAAATTTCAGTTTTAGTTTTATGTAATAATTTTAGTGTTTCAACTTAAACTTTGCACGTTTTGCTTGCTTGACATTAATTGCGTAATATTAGTCACCTTGGAATCTCGCAGCACTTTTCAGATGATAAAATCTAATTTTATTCCAGAAAATATGGTAATTTATATCACAACATTTGCAATGTAGTTGCATTTGTTGAAAATTCAAATAATGAATGGTTTATTGTCATGGCAGTCATTGAGTTCAGTATTTTTCCAATAATGAAAGCGGTTCACAATAATAGCTGGTTCTTGGACCCAACTGTAATTTTGGCACAAACTCAAAGACTGAAATAACCTCAGAGAACAAACACAATGTTCCTGTCATACCGGGCCAGATCAGAAACGCACAGAATTTCACCGTTCCAATGTCGCCTAATTAGCAGCTTAAAAATGGACGTTATGATCAAATTTGATAATTCTGATCATAAGGTGTTGTTATGACACATGACTGCCCATGAAAACCTCACCACAACCCTACAGTGTTCTGGTTGGTTGCCAGGACGTTAATATATATGGTTATTTAGTGGTTGTTAGCACAATGCTAGGGTGTTCTAGGTGGTTCCCAGGTGATTTCTCACTGCTTTGCATGAAAAGAGTCGATCCTCACAATATGGTTTGGTTCTGCATGGAAAAAATCATGCATCTGATCACTTAGTAAAGAAAAGTAACATCTCACTCTCCTCAACAAGCGGAAGTTGAATACTTTCATTATGTGAACAGTATGCTCGGATTCTTTTTCAACTTCTGTAAAGAATCGGATTTCTGTCGTCATTCAACCTCATCTTTCGTTATTTTCAGCACGAGCAGCTCAGGTCAGTCCATTATGTGTTCTGCTGTGTCCGTCACAGATGTCACAAGCAATGAGCAAATCAATAGACTGATAAGATGTTGGGCAGAGAGATGAAACCAAGGACATGACAACTAGAAAATAGACTTTTGAAACTCTTTGTCAGGCTTTTTTACTTGCTATTCATTTTATATTTGGAGAGCAGTTTTTGTAGAGCACCAAAGGTCTGTAACGATATATTTTCTTTTACTTTCTTTTTTTATTCCATTTTGCTGGTTGGTAATCCATTGCAGTCCAGAGACTGTATGAAAAGATGTGAAAATTGCCACACTGATGGAGGAACGTCTCATCTGCTTTACTGGCAAATTTGGGGTCTTTATCTGAAACTGTCTAGCGCCACCAACAGCTCAAATTTGCACTAACATTTATATATTGATTTAGGATTGTAATGCTTTTTCATCTGATTTTGAGTTCATTGATAATGGTGGTTTAACTTTTAAGAAAACAACTAGATGTTTCATTATTTTGAAGTTTGTCAAAAACATATTTAAAAAAAGTCAAATTTATTTAGTGTTTTTCACAATACACATTGTTTTAAAGCAGCTTTACAGAAAACTGTGATGCTCATCTTTCAGTATCTTCATATACTCATGCCTTACAGTCCAGAGCTCAACGCTAAGGATTTTGACATATTTTTGTTGTGTGTATTTTTCCGTTGAAGCACAAGATGCGAAAGAGAACTCAATTCAGTACTCAGACGCTTGTGAGTACTGAATTTAGTTCTTTTTCATGGATTATCCCTGAATTTGTCTAATCAGGCAAAAGTTGGTCATTCATTTTTGACTATATAATGTAATGCATCAATGCATCAACAAATTTATTTAGCATTTGTGACCCTGGACCACAAAACCAGTCATAAGTCACACGGGTATATGAAAAATGATTGATTTTTCTTTTATGCCATAAATCATTAGGATATTAAGTAAAGATCATGTTCCATGAAGATATTTAGTACATTTCCTACCGTAAATATATCCAAAATGTATTTTTGTGAGTGGATATGCATTGCTAAGGACTTCATTTGGACAATATTTTCTCAATATTTTGATTTTTTTTGCACCCTCAGATTCCAGATTTTCAAATAGTTGTATCTCGGCCAAATATTGTCCTATCCTAACAAACCACACATCAACGGAAAGCTTATTTATTCAGCTTTCAGATGATGAAATTGACCCTTATGACTGGTTTTGTGGTCCAGATTCACATTTGTGTTGAAACATAACTGGGGCTGTGTCTGAAATCACATACTCTCTTGAGCAGGTACTTACATATAATAAATACTTTCTTTGTGACTGCTAAAAAAAAAGTATGTTCTATATTGAATGTAATATGCACCTATTAAATTCATTCACCATGTTGTCATCATCATGTAACCTGTCAGCGTCAGTTACATCACTTCACTGTCATTCACAAATCAATAAATATTGATTAAATAAATATGATGTTGAAAATATAAGTACGAGAGTCAGGTTTCAGATTTTATGGAGTAAAGGTGAAGCACTGGTGGAGGTTCCTGCCGTCTGTCTCTCTGCTGCTTGATATATTTGTGTAATGTAATCTAGAGCCGTACGCAGGGTCGGGCTGGATAATCTTAGAGCTGCAGGAGAACATGAGTCCTGCTGCAAGAGCTCGGTGAAATAATAGCACTGAGACCGTGTAGGTTCATTGCATAGGTTTGAGAACTGAATCTCACCGAAAAAAATCATATGTTGTTTGGGACAGTTTGTCCTGTTTTTGCTTGGTGGTTTCGGGCGGGAGTGTGGAATGTTGCTCCCCAGTGTGGCATCTCTCGCATCATTCCTCTGTTTCTATGGCAACTTTGTTTCTATTGCATGGTGCTCTAAGATAGTGTGTCCCAGAAGCCACCATGAGTGTTCAGGGCCGTGTTTCCCAACCCTATTCCTGGAAGCACACCAGCAGTACACAATTTGGATGTCTCCCTTATCTGACTCGTCTATTTCGGGTCTTGGAGTCTCTACTAATGAGCTGATGAGTTGAATCACATGTGTTTGATGGACGTTTTTCACATTTCAGGGTTATCAGAAGTGGAAGCCGTCATAAGTTATGTTTACATCACCCGGTTTATGCGCATTTTGAAGTATCGCATCAGAAATGAGTGATGGAAACATCAATATTTCAGGGGGGAAAAATGCCTTAAATCGCAAAAAAATCTTGTTTTTACGCTCGCTTGAGGTGGTTTTTGAATTGTGCGAAAAATAGATAATGCGAATAACGGGAGATGGAAACGCATTTGCCGAATAAATTCTGACGCAGCGAACATTAAACCCACGTGACTAATCGGCTGTTTTCACTGATGGTGTTTTATTTACTGTTGGTTACTAGGTTACCAGTACCACTGTCATCTGCTCGAACAACTTGATGGACATGCACCTAATTCACATTTGTTTTTTTGTTTTTTAATTTTTTGCAAGCTTTGAAAAGATTCGCTTCACGTTTGGATGGAAACCCAGCTATTGTTGGGCAAACTTCTGTAGAGGTGAATGGAACCAATTTTTTTGCCATCTCAATTGCAAAAGAAGTAAATCAACAATAGCATTGTTACATAAGACTTTTCTAAAGAGTAAAAAATGGATTTTGTTGGTCAGAAAAAAAAAGATGTCAGAAACTTTGTAAAACTTTGCTAGATTTACAAAAAGCTCCATTAGGAAGAGTTTAAAGACTGTACTGTTGGTGTGCCTCCAGAAACAAGGTTGGAAACCAAGTTTTTATTATTACATTATAATACTGAGTGTGATGTTGAGGTGTTGTGTTTCTGTGGAGCGTTGTGTGTTTGACCCTTGAGCCAGAGCTGCTGATTGGCTGGTGGTGTTGAGAGTGTTGAAGTGTCTCCGTATAAGGAAAGGCCTCTCGGCACAGGAAGACTCTTTCTCCTTGAGATTGGAGCACCTGCATCAAGACAGTAAGAATTGACTTTTTACTAAGACTAGTCAATAATATGTGACGACATTCAGACGCAGTTGATTGATTATTGGACTCTTACTTGTGGGTGAATCAGCTGAATGCCAATAATTTGTCCTTTTTTTTTTGTGGGTAGCAAAATGCGTCATATTGGATGGTTGGATTGGTGCACTGGGATTATTTGTCTAGGGTGATGTGCTGCATTGGTTAAAACTCAAGACTGGTAGTCAGAAGGTCTTTTGTCTAAAGCGCTATATAAATAAAGGTGATTTGACTGGTGATTTAGCCATGATTTAGTTATAAGTTTACCACTTTGGATAAGAGCAGCTGTTAAAAGACTAGTTCTACACTGGAAAAATTTGGTGCAAGAAACAATTTTCGCTCAGAAATTGCTGGTCAATTTCACAAACAATTGCAAAGAAAAGGGAAGTAACACTGAATTAAACTTGAAGTAGGAAAAAAAGTAGAAAATTCTTATAAAACGTACTCCAGTTGGCTAATCTTTACAACTTCGATGTATATTGGCGGTCAGTATTTTAATGGATCTTTTAATGGCCAATATTGATATCTAGAGATCTAGAGTGCTGGTATCTGATATATCTAGAACTACATTACAAAAAAAATGGTTTGTTTTATGCAATATTTACTAAATTTACTAAATTTTTAATCTTTTAAGTGGCCGATACCTGCCAACAGTCAGTCTGGTTGTGGCTTCAGAGTTTCTGATCCTAGTTGAATGAAGTTTCTGTTCATCTCTGAGTTTTTGATCAATGACCCCTGAATGTGTGGGTTTTTATGTGTGTTTGCACACGCCATCAGTAGCAAATGCAGACTGGCGGCTGCTGGTTGGCGTTCCAGAGCGAGTCTTCAATATCTGCGTCCGTGAGGACGAGCGACCCCAGATTCTTGCCCCAGTGCAAACAGAAGTTGATGCAACGCGCCGCCTTATCTCAAACTCATTTCTGGAAGCCCGTGTGCCCTTCAGTGACGCAGGTGGAGGGGAGAGGGGGGCGGAGCTTCACAAGGAGTACTTGACAATTGGAGCGTCCTGATTGGCTAACGTGGGCCCTCCCTATGCTCTTTAAAGCTGCCACTCACCTCCAGAGCTAAAAACGAAGCTCATCCTTGTTCTGACATCACATCAAGTGTCCAGCGTCTGACCAGCTCTCATTGTGAGTAACCAGACCACCATTAATAGATTATAACCGGGTTAAAGTCAGAGGAGATCTATTAAAAGTGTGTGTTTTTGCATTTGGTTGCTCATTGCTGGGGTTTTATTGCTGGGTGTGTGTGTGTGTGTGTGTGGTCTGTGTCAGCTCCAGCCGGCTAGTTGAAGAATGCACAAACACAGACATTCTCTTTGAAGAGCGAGTGTTTCTCGTGTCGTAAAATGCTCAGGTCAACTCCAGCTGCTTGGAGAAATTCGCCAGAACAGCTTGTCAACAACTACACTGGGAAAAATTTGGTGTAGGAACAATTTTCACTCAGAAATTTCTAGTAAATTTCACATTTAATTTCATAGAAATGGCAGTTAATTAAATAATGGAAGTCAATTTTGAAATAGAAAGACTGAAATAATGAACTACTCCAATGAACTTCCAAAGTGTAAACCAGTTTAAAGCCGCTCCACACAGGTTACACTTGGACTGCATGTTAACAGTCTGGTTTAAATGGTGTAGTTTACTTGCTGCTTATTTTGTTGTTACTTCAAAGTGCTGCTCAAGATCTAGAGGTGATGCATGAGATTATGGGAGAAACATCTCTTGTTCTCTTTTTAATTTCTTTGCTGTCAAGGACAAACAATTGAGGTATGTCATCTTCTGTTGTTCTAGTTCTGCTTCTGGTTGTAAATCTAAAAGAGTTTTATTGTGTTGAGATGCAAATAAAGTTGTGTGTTATAAGCCTGTCAGATCTCAGTGTTTTTAAGGAGTGGTTGTGTTGCAGTAGTTAGTGTTTTTTTTGGGGTCTGTTTGACTTTCTCACTGGTTAGACTGGTTTTACAAGACATTGTTAAACATTGCTTATTCTTGACAGCTGAAGTAGTATTTAAATGCTTAGTTCAGACTATAGGGATTAGGGAACAAATCTTCTATCATAGTAAGTTTATATCATGGTAATGTTATTTACATTACTGTTTATTCGTTTAGCAGAAGCTTTTATCCAAAGCGACTTACAAATGAGGAATATGTTAATATAGAGCAATAT
Source organism: Megalobrama amblycephala (assembly GCF_018812025.1). Lineage (NCBI taxonomy): Eukaryota > Metazoa > Chordata > Actinopteri > Cypriniformes > Xenocyprididae > Megalobrama > Megalobrama amblycephala. The sequence continues at coordinate 1,346,898 of NC_063057.1, forward strand.
GTTAATATAAATATGTATCTGGCAGTGCCTGTTTTTGATAATCCAGTAATTGAAATTCTTTACAAGCAAAAGGTGCTTCATTAATTCTATTTGGAACTCTGTGAAAGTATCAGATTATTCATATGAAATGAATGAATAAAAACAGCTTCATGATATGAAACTCAAAACAGTAAAAAGTAAGGGTGTGTTCACACATCGCATGCTTGGTTCGATTAAAATGAACCCTGGTGCGATTGATCTGTTAGTGCAGTTCATTTGAACATGTGTGAACGCTGCCATCTGAACCCTGGTGTGCACCAAACAAGCAGACCGAGGCCGCTGAAAAAATGGGTCTCGGTCCGCTTCCAAACAAACACTGGTGCTTTTCGAATGATATATGAACGTAACACGGACCAAAGACATGCAAACAAACAAATTAAAAACAGGAAGATGAGACGCTAAAAGGTTCTGTTTAGGTTCGGTGATAAAAACGCCAGTCTGGACCAGGACTAAATGTTTTTTTTGGTCCAGACCAAATGAACCAAGTGAACCGAACTACAAGTGTGAACACACCCTAAGATTATAAAACTGACAGTTCAGACTCTTAATTTCTGATTGGATGAGCTGCGTTGTTGTAAAATGCAGATAAACGCACTCCTGTGACGCTTATTCTATATTAATGCACCGAGTTGCAACCTCAGCTAACAAAAATATATTTTAAGAACGTTTTGCTAACTTTCCCATTAAGCTATGAAAACGTTGTTTCTGAATGTTTTTAGATTTTTAAAAACTTTTTCTCTTGGTTATGCGAACGTTAAGGGAACGTTCTATTGTATCATTGTTCAAACATTATGGGAACGTTACATTTGAATGTTCTCTGAATGTTCTGAAACAAGTAGTAACATTTAAAATACGTTACACGAAAGTGCAACTAAAAGTTCCGAAAAAAACGAGTTTTGAGAACATTATTAGTGATTAGTTCACTTTGAAATGAAAATTACCCCAAGCTTTACTCACCCTCAAGCCATCCTAGGTGTATTTGACCTTCTTCTTTCTGATGAACACAATTGGAGATATATTAATAAATGTCAAGATGCATCCAAGCTTTATAATGGCAGTGAACGGGACCATCGAGTATGAAGCTCAAGAAAGTGTATCCATCCATAAACGTACTCCACACGGCTCTGGGGAGTTAATAAAGGCCTTCTGAAGCGAAGCGGTGCATTTGTGTAAGAAAAATATCCATATTTAATACGTTTTAAATAAAATAATTAGCTTCCATCTTCCGTATTCAACTCACGAAGAAAGTGTAATGCCTCTTGCTGATCAAAAGGCTTACGCTACGTCCTATGCCTTCCGTATTCAACTTACGTGGCGTCAGTTACGCTTTCTTCCTAACTTGAATACAGAAGGCGGTCTGGTGGAAGCTAGATATGTTACTTCATAACTTGTTAAATATGGATATTTTTCTTACACAAATGCATCGCTTTGCTTCAGAAGGCCTTTTTTAACCCCCCAGTTTATGATGGATGGATGCACTTTCTTGAGCTTCATACTTGTTGGTCCCGTTCACTGCCATTATAAAGCTCGGATGCGTCAGGATATTTATTAATGTAACTCAGATTGTGTTCATCAGAAAGAAGAGTCATATACACCTAGGATGGCTTTAGGGTAATTTTCATTTCAGAGTGAACTAATCATTTAAAGACGAGATGGACATTCTATTAAAGTTACTGGAAGGATGTTTGCTCATAACATTGAGTGAACCTTGCCAGAACGTTCTGAGAACATTCCCTGTCAGCTGGTCAACTATAAACAATGACAGTTGGATTATTGAAGTATATTACATTGCAGAAGTGTTTAAACTTATTATTGCTGTTGCCAATATTTTATAAAAGCAATAAGCCACAGTCTATATGTCTTGCGGTGCAGCTCGGTACACATTAAAAACTGTTAACTCAATGTAAAACTGTTCTCATATGTGAATCCAGCAAACGTAACACATCTGTGTGCAAGAGAAGCTTCCCAGCACTGGAATGAGACCTGTGGAACATTTTCAGCTTTCCATGAGTCTATAGTTCTCAGTCTCTCTGGCCACATTTATGAATCGTATCAATGAGGGCTTTGTGTTGGTGGGATTGTGGGTAATTGGGTGCAAGAATGGTTTGGCTGTGTTTTGGCTCATCGGAGTCTTATGTAATGCTCTCCGTCTCATTGGAAATGGTTTTTAGAACGGTTTGTGCCTAACATGGGCTGGAAATAGCTGACCTGAGGCCAGTGAGTGTTGTGCGCTCATAACAGGTGTGTGCTGGACCGGCGCTAAACGCGGCTGATTCCAGAGCTTGTGCGTCATGGAGCGGATCAGACGCACAGATACATGAGTCCTCAACCCAAACATTGAACAAACACATCCTTTATGTGGACCTGGAGCAAAACACTGAGAGCTACAGCAACACTCAACAGGGAATAAATCCTGAATCGAGCAACAGTGGCGTGTGCGATCGCAGTGATAACATATCAGTGGGCTAGTGGGTAAAGATCTGAGCTGCTAACTGAAGACTGTAGGTTCAAACCCGCCAACAGGCCAATTTGTGTACTGCTATTATTCCAGGATTATTGTGCCTGGCAAAGAACGTATCTATCCATATCCACTGTTGTGTCCATAAAAATGGAAAAATTGACCAAATGTATGGGTTTATTTAGCCGTTTTTGGAAGAACATGTTTTTGGTCTGCCCAGCACTTATTTTGTGCAATGGACCCAATTTTTATCACAAAAACATTGAAAACTATACATATTTTGTAGTCTTTTTTTCTGATTGATAAATGTTGTGTTGTTTGTTGAATCAGTCTGTGAAGCTGTTATGGAAATAAATTTAAATCCAACCAACCTTGAAACAGTTGGAAAAAAACATCAGGATGTGTTTTACCGTGGTGAAACTTGGAACAGGTCAGATCTATGTTGTGTTGAGTTTATAGGGATTGATTTATCACAGGGGCTCAGTCAATACATTTGGCTCTGAATGTTGTTATATTGACTTGTTTAGCAGGATCGGTTCATGGTCACTTGTCATAAACTAAGGAATAGTTAACCTACCAGAGTTTAGGCACATTTACTCATTCTTTATGACTTAAAATGTCATGAGAATGATCTTATATTTGAGCTTCTTCCCAGCTAACATTCTCAGAACGTTCTGGCAAAGTTCTCTCAAAGTTATGAAGAAACGTTCTTCCAGTAACATTAATAGAACGTTCGTTCAAAGTTATCCGGTAATAATGTTCTCAAAACGTTAGCACAAAAACATTATTTATATATCGTTATTTATAAAAAAAACTGTTCAGAGAACATTCACAAATAACGTTTTCTTAAATAACTTAACGGGAACGTTAGCAAAACGTATATTTTTGTTAGCCAGATTTTTTATGTAGATTCCAGCTCTAACCAATCTTCTCCGGTTGTGTTTCCAGTTCTTTTCCCTGAGACTAAATCCTTCCTCACGGCTGTAGACATGGACCGTATGGAGCTGAAGAACGTGAACACGGAGGCGGACGATGAGAGCAGCGTGGATGATCGCTACATGGAGCCCATCGATTCGGAGAAAGCCACTATCAACAGGTCAGAGTCGCTGTCGTGTGTGTTTAACCCTGACGCTGTTTAATGTCCAGATGTAGAACATTGTGACGCACAGTCTGATAGGAAATGATGACAATATGTGAACAAACTCATGTAACAGCAAAGAAATGAGAACCTGTGAAATGCTGGTGAATGAAATCATGTGTTTGTGTTTTCGATTACAGCCAGTTTCTGGATGAAGACGACGCAGAGAGTCAGAAGTTTCTCACCAATGGCATGATGAAGAAGAAGAAATATGAGGAATATCATGAAGAATATGTAATATTCTATTTCTGAAACACATTAGCATATTCATACTCTCTCTTGAGCTGTGGATTAACCCTCTCTCGCCCTCTTTCGCAGCACCCGGGTCACGCGTCATTTGGGATGTCTGTCTTTAACCTCAGTAATGCCATCATGGGCAGTGGAATTCTGGGACTGTCCTTCGCCATGGCCAACACCGGCATCATACTGTTTATGTGAGTGTTTGTTCCCTGTGATCTGAAAAGTGGGAGGGACCGTGTAATGGAATTTATCAGCTTGGCTCATGAATATTAATTAGGTGATGGAAATTTCAGCCAATCCTAATGGAGTTACTGAAATGCAGATGTTAGAAAAGTGCTAGTTATTATATATATATAGCTAATGTGGTACTTCCAGAAACCCTTTAGAGGATCTTATCAAAGCATGTGCTGGCGAACACGGTGTCGGGACGGCAGGATTTCTCAGGCCAGAGCTGGTGTCTGTGACATGCTACACCGCACACATCGCACATGAACTATATGGCTATATTTAGCTCGACGGCTCATGTCTGCTGTTCACTGAGGGGTTAAAGCATGTGTGTGTGTGACTGACAGCAGTCAGCTGTGAGCGGCTGCAGTCCTACTGACCCGCCGCAGCAGGAGGAAACGACGAACGCACACCTTTAGCACTAACGGTCACCTGAGCGGCGTTCGGCCAGCGCTCGACCCGCATCTCTCATTCATTCTCTGCTGCTCATGTCAGACAGTTATTTCTGTTCGGTGAGCCGCAGGAGGCTGGTGTCGAGTGACCCAACCACCAATAACCGATTCTGAAGATTCATCTTGTCTACAGCTACAGCTGAGAGTGAATTAGATGATTTACAGTGCGTTGATGAAAATAGCCAGCAAAAAAAGCCTGACCAATGTAACCTGCTGGTTACCAGAGTTATCTGATCTTTAATAAGGTCTTAATAAGTCTCAAAACGTTAGCACAAAAACATTATACTTTTTTTTTTTTTTTTAATACTAAAATATGGCATATTTTTCCTTTATTTGGACGTTCAGACGTTCATTTAACGTTTTTTTTTTTAAATGTTACTACTTTTTTAGAATGTTCAGAGAACATTCAAAAGTAACGTTCACATAATGTTTGAAAAATTATAAAACGTAATGTTCCCGTAATGTTCATATAACCAAGAAAAAACATTTTAAAACAGGCAACTTTCAGAAATAATAATAAGAATGTTATTAATGTTTTTAATCTATATATAATACCAAGTGATTTCAATTATATTTTGTCCACTGAACTATAGGAAATGTCCGGTTTCCATTTTAAAAATCTGCTCACCTTATTTTGAGAGGACCTTTAGCATTGGCTCATTAGCATTAGCATTGGCACTCTGCATTTAGAAACCTTTCAAAAATAAACCTCAGTCAATGTCGCAGCATGTTACTTGACAAGCGATATAAGATGATCCCAAACGTGTTTAAGAAGCTCTGACTTACACGAGTCTTGTAGAGCGTTGCATAATAACATGTGATCTTACATAAGAGATATGTATGGGTGAAGTTTTCAAATACTGCAGTAAAGACATTTACAGTCATTCCCCATAACCAGATCTTTATCTGGCCCATATTTCATCTTATTTCAGACAGGAACCGCCCACTTAGACAGGAAGAGACTATGTAAAGTGGCCAATACCCAGCTAACAAAAATGTGTTCAAAGAACCTTTTGATAATGTTCTACGGAGCCCCGCACATGACATGCAAGTTCCCTTGATTTGCTAAATTGTGCACACCATTTAATATTTAGTTCCTTCGATTTACTAAATTGTGCGCAAGTTTTACTATTTAGTTCCTTTGACTTGCTAAATTGTGCGCACGATTTACTATTTTGTTCCCTCGATTTGCTAAATTGTGCGGCCGATTTACTATTTAGTTCCTTTGATTTGCTAAATTGTGCGCAAGTTTTACTGTTTCGTTCCTTCGATTTGCTAATTTGTGCGGCCGATTTACTATTTAGTTCCTTTGATTTGCTAAATTGTGCGCACGATTTACTATTTAGTTCCCTCGATTTGCTAAATTGTGTGGCCGATTTACTATTTAGTTCCTTTGATTTGCTAAATTGTGCGCACGATTTACTATTTAGTTCCCTCGATTTGCTAAATTGTGTGGCCGATTTACTATTTAGTTCCCTCGATTTGCTAAATTGTGTGCACAATTTACAATTTCATTCCCTCGATTTGCTAAATTGTGTGGCCGATTTACTATTTAGTTCCTTTGATTTGCTAAATTGTGTGTAAGTTTTACTGTTTCGTTCCTTCGATTTGCTAAATTGTGCGGCCGATTTACTATTTAGTTCCTTTGATTTGCTAAATTGTGCGCACGATTTACTATTTTGTTCCCTCGATTTGCTAAATTGTGTGGCCGATTTACTATTTAGTTCCCTCGATTTGCTAAATTGTGTGCACAATTTACAATTTCATTCCCTCGATTTGCTAAATTGTGTGGCCGATTTACTATTTAGTTCCTTTGATTTGCTAAATTGTGTGTAAGTTTTACTGTTTCGTTCCTTCGATTTGCTAAATTGTGCGGCCGATTTACTATTTAGTTCCTTTGATTTGCTAAATTGTGCGCACAATTTACTATTTTGTTCCCTCGATTTGCTAAATTGTGTGGCCGATTTACTATTTTGTTCCCTCGATTTGCTAAATTGTGTGGCCGATTTACTATTTAGTTCCTTTGATTTGCTAAATTGTGTGTAAGTTTTACTGTTTCGTTCCTTCGATTTGCTAAATTGTGCGGCCGATTTACTATTTAGTTCCTTTGATTTGCTAAATTGTGCGCACGATTTACTATTTTGTTCCCTCGATTTGCTAAATTGTGTGGCCGATTTACTATTTAGTTCCCTCGATTTGCTAAATTGTGTGCACAATTTACAATTTCATTCCCTCGATTTGCTAAATTGTGTGCACAATTTACAATTTCATTCCCTCGATTTGCTAAATTGTGTGGCCGATTTACTATTTAGTTCCCTCGATTTGCTAAATCATGCACGCGATTTACCATTTCGTTCCCTCGATTTGCTAAATTGTGTGCACGATTTACTATTTAGTTCCTTTGATTTGCTAAATTGTGCGGCCGATTTACTATTTAGTTCCTTTGATTTGCTAAATTGTGCGCAAGTTTTACTGTTTCGTTCCTTCGATTTGCTAAATTGTGTGGCCGATTTACTATTTAGTTCCTTTGATTTGCTAAATTGTGCGCACGATTTACTATTTAGTTCCCTCGATTTGCTAAATTGTGTGGCCGATTTACTATTTAGTTCCTTTGATTTGCTAAATTGTGCGCACGATTTACTATTTAGTTCCCTCGATTTGCTAAATTGTGTGGCCGATTTACTATTTAGTTCCCTCGATTTGCTAAATTGTGTGCACAATTTACAATTTCATTCCCTCGATTTGCTAAATTGTGTGGCCGATTTACTATTTAGTTCCTTTGATTTGCTAAATTGTGTGTAAGTTTTACTGTTTCGTTCCTTCGATTTGCTAAATTGTGCGGCCGATTTACTATTTAGTTCCTTTGATTTGCTAAATTGTGCGCACGATTTACTATTTTGTTCCCTCGATTTGCTAAATTGTGTGGCCGATTTACTATTTAGTTCCCTCGATTTGCTAAATTGTGTGCACAATTTACAATTTCATTCCCTCGATTTGCTAAATTGTGTGGCCGATTTACTATTTAGTTCCTTTGATTTGCTAAATTGTGTGTAAGTTTTACTGTTTCGTTCCTTCGATTTGCTAAATTGTGCGGCCGATTTACTATTTAGTTCCTTTGATTTGCTAAATTGTGCGCACAATTTACTATTTTGTTCCCTCGATTTGCTAAATTGTGTGGCCGATTTACTATTTTGTTCCCTCGATTTGCTAAATTGTGTGGCCGATTTACTATTTAGTTCCTTTGATTTGCTAAATTGTGTGTAAGTTTTACTGTTTCGTTCCTTCGATTTGCTAAATTGTGCGGCCGATTTACTATTTAGTTCCTTTGATTTGCTAAATTGTGCGCACGATTTACTATTTTGTTCCCTCGATTTGCTAAATTGTGTGGCCGATTTACTATTTAGTTCCCTCGATTTGCTAAATTGTGTGCACAATTTACAATTTCATTCCCTCGATTTGCTAAATTGTGTGCACAATTTACAATTTCATTCCCTCGATTTGCTAAATTGTGTGGCCGATTTACTATTTAGTTCCCTCGATTTGCTAAATCATGCACGCGATTTACCATTTCGTTCCCTCGATTTGCTAAATTGTGTGCACGATTTACTATTTAGTTCCTTTGATTTGCTAAATTGTGCGGCCGATTTACTATTTAGTTCCTTTGATTTGCTAAATTGTGCGCAAGTTTTACTGTTTCGTTCCTTCGATTTGCTAAATTGTGTGGCCGATTTACTATTTAGTTCCTTTGATTTGCTAAATTGTGCGCACGATTTACTATTTTGTTCCCTCGATTTGCTAAATTGTGTGGCCGATTTACTATTTAGTTCCTTCGATTTACTAAATTGTGCGCAAGTTTTACTGTTTCGTTCCTTCGATTTGCTAAATTGTGTGGCCGATTTACTATTTAGTTCCCTCGATTTGCTAAATTGTGCGCACAATTTACAATTTCATTCCCTCGATTTGCTAAATTGTGTGGCCGATTTACTATTTAGTTCCTTTGATTTGCTAAATTGTGCACACGATTAACTATTTTTGCACGATTTAGCCTACTATTTTTGTGTGAGGGGCTCCGTAATGTTCCCAATGTTCAAAATGTTCCCAATGTTTGTTTTTTTTTCAAACGTTAAGGGAATGTTTCTCTTAGCATTCCATTTTAACATTCCATTTTATCATTCTTTAAACATTATGTGAATGTTACTTTTGAATGTTCTCTGAACGTTCTGAAACACGTAGTAACATTTAAAAAATCTTTGACGAATGTCCTACTAAAAAGTTGCAGATAAAAATGAACGATGTCTGAATAATGTTTTTGTGCTAATGTTTTGAGAACGTTATTAAAGACCAGATAACTTCTGTTAACTTTACTGGAAGAGCGTTTGCTCATAACTTTGAGAGAACCTTGCCAGAACGTCCTCTGTTAGCTGTTTTACTAACGGTTACAGGAAGAGTTTCTGACTTTTCTCAATGTTTTTCTAGAATCCTCCTGCTGGGAGTCGCTATCCTGTCGCTGTACTCCGTTCACCTGTTACTCGTGACGGCCAAAGAAGGAGGTGAGTTTGTCGAGAGATTGCAAACACACACATTTATATATGAAACATGCAGTCGATGCAATAATATCCTCCGGCTGCAGGATCGCTAATCTACGAGAAGCTCGGAGAAAGAGCGTTTGGATGGCCGGGGAAAATGGCAGCATTTGGATCTATAACTCTGCAGAACATAGGAGGTAAAGTTATCTTTAAAGAGGATCTATTATGCTTTTTTCCATTTTTATCTTTCTTTAGTGTGTAATGTTGCTGTTTGAGCACGAAAAAGTTCCAGCGGGAGTTATTCTCTATATCAGTGTCACTGTTTCTAGAAGAGCCCAAAAACACAATCTGGTAAAAGGGATGAGTTCATGAGTGATATGACATTAATGTGTTTTCTTTGTCTTCAGCCATGTCCAGCTACCTGTTTATAGTCAAATACGAGCTGCCAGAGGTGATACGGGCCTTCCTTGGGCTGGAGGAGAGCTCTGGGTAAGTTGTCACGTGTCTCAGTTTGCGTCTATACATCAGCAGATGAAAGCGTAATGATGATAATCCTCCTGTTCTTGTGCAGCGAGTGGTACCTGAACGGGAATTATATGGTGGTGATGGTGTCCCTCGGCATCATTCTCCCACTGTCCATGATGAAAAACCTCGGTAAGACTGTTTTAGGTGTCAGAGAGCTTGTGTTTGTGATGTCAGGAAGTGTGTATCTCACTCAGATCTCGTCTCACAGGGTACCTTGGCTACACCAGCGGCTTCTCTCTGTCCTGTATGGTGTTCTTCCTGGGCGTGGTGCGTTTACTGAGAAGCTCTTTTACTCTTCAATATGAACGTTTATTAGCATGGCGGAGTGTTTTATGTGTTATTACAACATTTGTACCTGTGCATTGTTTCGTAACACTCTTGTATGTTGGTTTTGTTTCTCAGCTGATCTATAAGAAGACGATCCTCCCCTGCCCTCTTCCGTTCTTCTACCAGCATGAGTCGAACATGAGTATAAACGGCTCGGACGCTCTGGGTCTGTACACGCTGCAGAACGCCTCGGCACTGGCGTATATCTCTGAAGGGGCGGTGAACGGACCTCATCTGGATCCTCACGCAGCGGCCCACGACATCCACAGCGCGGTCGAGTTCACGCCCCACCCCGACGACCACGAGGACATGTGCACACCCAAATACTTTGTGTTCAATTCACAGGTGCGTATGATGTGATGATTGAACACGTCAGACTAGTGCATGATCAGAAGATACTGTGTGTGTGTGAAAAGAGCTTCATGGTGTTCATTATTTTTGTCTTTCAGACTGCTTACACCGTTCCCATCCTCGCCTTTGCATTCGTGTGTCATCCTGAAGTTCTGCCCATCTACAGTGAACTCAAAGAGTGAGGAAAAACACACATTAAAAAACAGCTAATATTGAATCGCATGTTGTATCTTCCTACCCAGAACCTCTCAGATCTTATATGAGCTGTTTCTGTTGTCGTCCACTGCAGTCGCTCTCGGAAGAAGATGCAGAGGGTGTCAAACCTGTCCATCTTAGCTATGCTGGTGATGTATCTGCTCTCCGCCCTGTTCGGCTACCTGACGTTTTATGGTGCGTAACAAACACACTCTTTTCAAACACACCTTAAAGGCAGGGTAGGTAAGAAATTTTGTTCCAAATTTGTTTAAACTTTCTATATATATACATGCATAATTAAAATGTAAGAACTCTGGTAAAAAGAGTATAAAAATCGAGTGACTCTAGACCGTTTAATCTGTATTAAACACAGCTCATTATTTCCATCCGGGACGAAACATAGGATTGGCTTAGGCGGCTGTCACTCTCTCGCAACCATGGCAACCACCCTTTTGCCACACATGACCTGCCCACTTGCGCGCGCACGTTTGATTTGGGGAATCCAAGAGGCACGGATCCTAGGAATACCAAAACAATGGCAGAGAAACAGCAAGCTAAATTCACAGTATCGGCCTATGCAGTTAGTGAAGGCAAACCAGGCAAAAAAAGGAAGACAGTAACAGTACAAGAAAAGGCAATGAACAAAAAGTCTTTGGATAAACAAAGAAATAAAACGCGAGTTAATATCGGCGTGGCTTTCCAGCGATGGCGAGAACTGAGGGAACTCAAGGGGCTGAAAAGTGACTCCTTGATGGCTTTATTTCTGCTGGACAGGTAAATCTTTCTTTTTGTATTTTGATCATACATATTTTTTTGTTTATTTTTTCATGAAGCATGTGTCATTAGCACACGTAGCTGCGTAATATAGCTAACATAACATTACTTAGCGAGCCGTAGTAGAGACGATAAATAATGATAGCTATAGTGTTGAATTGTGCATAATTTTACCCTCTGTCTAAGTCTTTTACCATGTTCACCTGCAAGTTTACCTGCACGTTTTTTTCGCCTTTGTTTTGTTTTTATATTCTCTACCTATGTTTACTGATGTCTTTATCTTGTATCTGTGTGTGTCGTACACACTTTGTTGTATGTGTGTGTTATTATTTTGTGTCTGCAATGCAGTTGTGAGTTGATATTTGAGTGTATGTTACTCTGTTGATCTGTAGAACAACGTATATGTTATGAATCTTACACGAAATTCATCTTCATCACAGTGTAAATGATGGTAATGGAAAAACGTGTATCATGCAACCTGTTTTTAGCTTTGCCTTATAGATAACTAGCTCGTTAGCGAATCAAAAAATATATATTTTAAACTTTACCAATATCAATATGCTAGCTTGATAGTGAGTACTAAAATACATCTTGTTTGTTTATCTTCATAATTTTAAAGTTATTTTTATTACATGTGATTCTGACATGATGTCACTACATGCACTGTGCTCCTTCCTCTCCGCTCGTCTCAGGTAAATAATGCGTCTTCCAGCTCAGTGGTCGGAGTCACACGTTCATGCGTTTTGGGGGCGTGGCTTTGGAAGGAGCCCAGAAGGGAGGGGGTGGAGTGAATGGAAATAATGAGCTGTCTTTAAAACAGTCGTGAGAGGTCTACAGACACTCGATTTTTATACTTTCTTTTTCAGAGTACTTACATTTTAATTATGTATTGATATATAAATAAAGTTTAAACAAATTTTGAAAAAAAGTTTTTTATACATTTTTTTGCCTACCCTGCCTTTAAACACTCTTACACCATCAAACATTCCAGTCGAGATGTTACTTGTTACCATAACACACTCTCTCTCTCTCTATCTTAGATCATGTCGAGGCAGAGCTGCTTCACACCTTCACGAAGGTCTACACATTTGATACGTGGCTTCTGATGGTGCGTTTGGCAGTGCTGACAGCAGTAACGCTCACCGTTCCCATTGTGCTGTTCCCTGTGAGTACCAAAACACACTGTCTGCATGCAAAACATGCCTTTGATGCCATTTTAATGCTTTTTTATTTATTAATATCCTCCAGTTGGGGCCTGCAGTACTGTAAATATCCACCAGAGGGCCCTGCTCTCTTAAAAACAATAGCTCAGAAATTAAAAACAGAATATATAATGTTTAATATATATATTAGTTTTATATACAAGAAATGTGAATATTGTATTTTATTTATATATATATATATATATATATATATATATATATATATATATATATATATAAACTTTAGAATTATTATTTAATTATATAATATATATCATTTAATATTATATATATATAATATTATATAACTATATAATATAATATTTTATAATATATATTAAAATATATAACATTAATATATAATATTTTACATATATATTAGTTTATATAAAAGAAATGTGTGTGTGTGTATATATATATATATATATATATATATACATTTCTATATATAAACTTTATAATTTATATTATATAATATTATTTAACATATATTTTTGTAATATATTATTAGTTTTATATATATATATATATATATATATATATATATATATATATATATACATTTCTATATATAAACTTTATAATTTATATTATATAATATTATTTAACATATATTTTTGTAATATATTATTAGTTTTATATATATATATATATATATATATATATATGTGTATATATTAATAATATTTACATTTATTGTGTGTGTGTGTAATATATATATATATACACTATAGTCAATGGATAGTTTAGTGTTTATTTATTTATTTATTTATTTATTTTCAACTATAGACTACAGATATGGATATCTTTCTGTCTTGTGACAGCAGAGGGCGCCTGAGAGCTTTTTTTTTCTATTCTCTTTACAAGCCCCGCCCTCCTTCTCTCTCTCTCTCTCTCTTTCACTCACACACACAGTGAGGGCGGGGCGAGCAAAGGGAATGGAATATTACCTGATGCAGTGCGGTGACCTTGCAAAGAATGCAGTACAGCATGTGACCACTGGAGTCGCTATAAACACACAGAACAGCTCAGATGAGGATTTCATTCAGGATTGAAGTATCTGGTTTTTAAGGTCTAGCTGATATTATTTGATTGTTTTGTTTAAAATAGTATCTCAAAAGCTGCACAAAAATGAAACCTGCCTGTCACTACCACCTCATGCTACATGATTGTATTTTTATTAGTAAAACAGCTTTAGCATCAAATAACATGCACACATGTGCAGTCGCTCAAGTGCAGTTCAGCTGAGGTCTGTGGTCTGGTTAGATGAGGTTTAGATCAGGGGTTGTAGAGTTTGTGAATGTGACATTTTGTGTTTCCAAGGAGTTCTTGGCCTTCAAGTTGCTCTTAAATGTCACAGCCTTTGTGGGAGGATTTCTTTTGTTTTGTCTGAGGGCCACGGAGACCTTCAGTCAGACGCACAGACACCACTACTAACAGAAACAAGACGGACGGCCCATGTGAATGAGGCATAAACGTGTCTCATCATGGAGTCTAATAAACAAATCTTTTTTGTTTATACTTTCCTTTCTCCAAACACTCCCTTCAAATACATAATAGCAAATTCAAATGTGTTGGGAAGGCCACGGGTGTTTCTGATTGGCTAAAACACGCTCCTATAAGCTCTGTTACAACTCCAGGCCTGTCAGAGACTCCTCAGGACAGCTCTTGGAGTGATATCCCATTCATGCTGCTCCAAAAAATCACATCCAGTGCTTTGAATCAAGGCACATTAGTCACATGAGCAGTGACAGGTGTGCTGCTCTGTGTCCTTATAAAGGACCATGAGGCTCTTCAGCTCCAGTTTCACATGTATCAAATGCTTGTTTCAATGAGGCCATGGATGCCCACATAGTCTCGTGTCTCCTGAGTAAACTTTATTGTTCAAAAATACATATATAATTTTTTTACAATTACATTTATTGTTAAAAAAAAGTATGTATATATATATATATATATATATATATATATATATATATATATATATATATATATATATAATAATATATTTTTAATTATACAATAGATGTTATTTTAAACATTTATTATTAAATGTGAATATATTTCCTTTCTTAATATAATATATCAAATATATAAAAATATTTAATTTTTAAAATTTTTACATACATTCATTGTTAAAACCTAATTATATACTTCTTAATATTTTTTTATTTTTAAATATGATAATATATTATAAATATATTATAATTTTTTTATTATAGAGTAGATGTTTTATTTTGAAGGATGTGTATATATAATATATATTATATATATTTAATATATTAAATAATATAAAAATAGTGAATATATACATTAAATATATTTACAACATTAAAATACATTTTACACGCATGTATTGTATATAAATATGATAATATATTATAAATACATCAATCAATTAATAGTTATATGAATTATCATTTTAATTATAATAATAGATTTGTATTATTAAGGGTGTATATTTTCACTTTTTAAAATATTAATATGAATATATTTAATATATTAAATTGTATAGTCTACATATATGTTACAAAGTGAATATATACATCAAAATATATTTGCAATATTAAAATATTTACATTTTATAGACAATTTACACACGTTTATTGTTAAAACTAATATACTTTTTAATTTTTGTCAAAATGTTTAAAAATATATGAATAAATATATAAATATATTATTTTTCAATTACACAATAGATGTTATTTTTAACACATATCATTAAGTTTGTATATATTCGTTTTAATGTTAATATATTAGAATATTAGCATTTTCAAATATTAATATACATTTTATTTATTTTTATTATATCTACCTCTGTTTATTTTTAACATATATTATTAAGTGTGTATATATTCATTTTCAGTGTTAATACATTAATACATTTTTATTAAATATATTTTCAATGATATATTTATTATATCTAACTCTCTATGTTAGTTTATGCTTTGACCCTCTGATTATGCCGCTTGAGGTGCTCTGACTGACAAACGGCACAGTGATTCATAAGGTCAGTGCAGCCCGGGTTCAGAGGTCACGTCAGGGCCTATAAGGGTCAGTGAGCTTAATCACATGATCACGGCTGGTGCTTGAGCTGTGTATCATAATTGACACCTGACTGAGAGTAACACTACAGCTCCATACAGCACGACCCTTACAGTCCTAATATTGAGGTTACGGCATTTCTCGGTGTGTGAAGTGGCGGCGCTGGTTCTCCACCAGAACCCACGGTGGGTTTCATCTGGAGGGTGGTTTGTGTTTTTGTTCCACATCAGTGTGGCTTGATCTGGCTTTGTGGCCGCTGACTGATCTCTGAGCTTCCTCTGTGTTTGTGAGCTCAGGGACTATTTTCAGAGTCGTTTCTTTGAAACTAGCATGTTAAGCTGCTCATTTAAAGTAATTAAACAACACTGAGGCTGAAAATGTAGTTATCTACACAACAAACATCAGGCACTGAAGCTATTTAGGGCCACAATATCTCTTAGACATTTCTTAGATTATAGTATTTTTAAAAAGCAGAAGTGGCCTATTTCTGCGGCACAAAAAACAATGACCTCAGGATGACAGATTTGAACGTGAACATGTAAATATACATCACATACCACTATAATATATCTCTATGTATACTATTATAACTAACAACACAAAATACTGTGTTGAAACCAGTGATTAAGAGCAGTATTTAATGATATACACTAAAGTTCGGGATTGGTAAGATTTTTTAATGTTTCTGAAAGAGTCTCTTCTGCTCAGCAAAGCTGCATTAATTTGATCAAAAATACAGTAAAAATAGTGAAATATTATTGTAATTTAAAACAGCTGTTTTCTATGTGAATATATAATAAACTATAATTTATATCCAGTGATCAAAGCTGAATTTTCAGCATCATTACTCCAGTCTTCAGTGTCACATGATCCTTCAGAATTCATTCTAATATGATGATTTTCGTCTCAAAAAAATGTTCAGGGGAAAGTTGTTACACCCTGTGTGAGCAAAGTCAGTAAGTTTTAGTCCAATGCGATAACATTAACTAGCGTTTTCAGGGAAAAAGAAAATCGTAAGGGTTAAACAGAAGAGAAGTGAGCGTCCACCACTGCCTCAGTCCTTACGGTAACTCTCAGACAGGAGTCGAGCAGGGGGGTCACTGGGAAAATGTCACACGTTGGGTCCTGCGGTCAGCGCAGGGCTCCAGACGCGCTCGCCGGCAGATGCCGAATACTTTGAGCGGTCGGACGGGCAGCGAACAGAAATGTCGCACCCAGGTGACGGCTAGAAACCTCGGCTTTATGTAAGAGTCACAAAGCAGCGTCACTGTGTTAAGGACTTTCTGATCAGAGGCGGTTATGCAACGCTATCGTGATTTTACCGACTGCGTCTGCTGTCTGACTCTGTAACGATGTGTTACTTTGAGAGTCTACAGACGAACCAACCTGTACTTATTAAACCATAACTGAGAACTCCATTAATCAACTTTCTTACATGTTGCTACTAAAAAAAAAAATACTTAAATGATGTGTATTATCCCTGTGGAGCATTATATTTATTACAGTAGCAAACACCCACATCATCATCATTATTTTTGCTGTTGTAGTTCTTATTTGCAGGTATATTTATTGTTAAAAAAGTATAAAAATGTATGTATTTTTAAAGGATTTTATATTTTAAAAACATGTATAATTTGTAATATATTACTAATTAATATATATTAATACACTATATTTTAATACACTTTAATTTTTTATTTATTTATTTACATTTTGTTACATTTTATATATATATATTTATATATATATTTTGGGGGGAATTTATATATTTTTTATATATATATATATATATATATATATATATATATATATATATATATATATATATATATATATATATTAGATTTTTTGTCTGGTAATTATCTTAAATGTTTTATACAGTTTTTATGTATATAAATACACTATATATTTTAATACACTACTTTTTATTTTTTTATATTTGGTTACATTATATATATGTATATACATATATTAGAATCTTTGTATTGTATTAATCTTAAATGTTTTATATAGTTTTTGTATTTTTGACTTTTTTTTTGTAAAATACATAAACTTTAATAAACCAAGATACATTTACTTGAGATTTTGAGTAAATGTAAGTCTTGTTTTCTGAGAAAAAAAAAAAAATCATCAAAATTAAGTGAATTTATGCATAAAGCAAGAACAAATATTTGCCAGTGGGGTCAGAAAAATATTCTTGTTTTCCTCTTGAATGAACTTCATATTTCTGACCCCTTTGGCAGATTTTTGTCTTGTTTTAAGTATAAACTCACTTAATTTTGCCTCTCCAGTAAATGTATCTTGCTTTAAGAATGTTTAGATATTTGCACTGGAAAACAAGTCAAAAACACTGAGGAAGAAAATCAATTTTTGCAGTGTAATTGCAACCTCAGATCATTTGATGAAAAATGTTTCTGTGCCAGTCAGATGCAGGTGTATTTACAGGAAGGCTAAATTTAATTTAGTCAAGTTTCAACAGTACTATATAGAAAAGCGTAACATAAACAAAAAGCGATCCGTGTCAAGCTCTGTCAGTCGGACACTTCCTGCTGCTGCTGGCTGATGCAACTCTACCACACGGTTACACTGGTAATCCTTCTCCGGCTCCGCCCACGTGTGTGTGTGTGTGTGTGATGAACTTTGCCCCAGTGTGAGCTGGTTCTCATGCTCTGAGCGGATCAGTTCGGGTCCTGTGACCTGCGCTCAGATAATTCACTCACCTGCTCCGGGTCCATTCAGACTTCTGTGTGTGTGTGTGTGTGTGTGTGTGTGTTTGCAGCGCTCGAAGGAGTTCATAACAGTAATATTAGTTCTCAAAGGAATTCCATTAAATCTAAATAGAAAATCATGTTCATGTATGAAGTTGTTTTCTTTTCATTTGTTTGGAATCCTCTGTAAAGCCGCCGGACGGTTGTTCTGGGACTGAATGTAGTTTGATTTGGCATCTCTGTAGCTTTAGCATTTCAAGATGCTAGATTCAGATTTTTTTAATATGGTTTTAGAGGTTTTGACCACAGTGCATATAAATATTATGTAAATTATCCCTGTCTAGTTACATTTGCAATTATAGTTTATACATACAACATGCTACTTGCATCCATACATTTATTGATAAAAATATTTATATAATTTTTAAAAATATATGTAGTTATATTTTAAAAAATTATTTTTTTAAAAATGTTACTTTTTCACTCTTTAATATATTAATTCTTTTTACATTTATTGTATATATATATATATATATATATATATATATATATATATATAAAAATGTAAAAAAATTATATCTAATTTATTAAAAAACCTTTGAATATATATTATTTTAATTTAACAATAAATGTGATACATTTATATATTTTTATATTATATTAATTATTTTTATTAATATGAAATATATAATATAAAAATATTGTGCTTAGTGAACAATTTATATATTTTTATATTATAATAATTATTTTTTTAATTGTTTTTTTTTTTGTTTTTTTTTTACATATTTTAAGCTATATAAATGTGTTTATATCCCTTTTTGCTCACAGTTTTGTAACAGAAATTGTGTGGTTTGATTAACAAAATGTGTGAATTATCTGTTTTTTAATGATTTGTTTGTTTGTTTGTTTGTTTGCAGATTCGTTCATCAATCACCACGCTGTGTTTCGCAGAAAAAGAGTTCAGCTGGATACGACACTTCCTCATCGCTGCTGCCATACTGGCCTTCAACAACCTCCTGGTGATCTTCGTCCCCACCATCAGAGACATCTTCGGCTTCATCGGTCAGTAGTTTCTCCAGACAGCGCTTGTTAGTAGATGTGGCCTCTTTTCCCACTTGAGAGCAGAAGAAACTGTGACGCACACATAATGATTCCTTGCTCTTCCTCCTGTAGGTTCGTCTGCGGCCACCATGCTCATCTTCATCCTGCCGGCGGCGTTTTACCTGCGGCTGGTCAAGAGTTTACCCTACAGATCTCCTCAGAAAATATCTGTAAGTACAGATTTATATATATATATATATATAAAATCATCAATTAAATCCTGGTGGTTGGCATCTTCATATATTATATTGTATTATATTATATTACATTATCTACAGGCAGCCATTTTCCTGGTGGTGGGCGTCTTCTTCATGATCGGCAGTTTGTCTCTCATCGTCTTGGACTGGATCCACAACCCTCCCGGCTCTAAAGGTGCTCACTAACCCATCATCTGAAGCCGCTTCATCCCAGAGATCATCTCACAACATGGACCTTCAGTTCTCACTGAACTCTGTGCCTCTGCCTCTCTCTCCCTCTCAGCCCTCGTTTGTTGTTTTAAATTCTCCTATGTGTTTTCTCAGCACTCGGATCGCCGCGTTCGGGATTCTCAGATAGATGTGAAGGTGAATTCACGGAGGACGCGGTCAGTCGGTCGGTCATTGTGACGTGAATGTGAAAGATGGAGAGAGAGAGTTGGGCAGCAGGGTTCATCATATAAGCACTTCTGGATTTTTATCAAGACATACCAGCAAAGTTTTCATAATCACGTTTGACTTCATTAGCTGACTTTATTGGTCACTGATAGTTAGTTTGTTGTGTTTTTTAAAGGAATAGTTCACTCAAAGATGAAATTTCAGTCATGTTTTGTGAGGAAAAGCTGACAAAAAAGACTCGAAGGCAATTAAATGATGATCGTTTTTGAGTGAACTTTTTGTTAAATATTATTGTTTGAATCATATTTCCTCTTTGAGAGGGGGAAAAGGTCCAATTATCAAATTTTTGTACCAAAACGAAGAGGTTGCGCGAACAGTCGGTCCACAAAAGCTCCGCTTTTTCCTCTCAAACTGCTGCATAAAACCAGATCCTCACAGCTGAACCAGTCATTGAGATTTTTGACTCGATTCTCTTCATTTAGAGGATTTTATCGTCTTTAAGCTCAGTGAGAGAACTGAATGTTGGGTCTCATGAAGAATTTCTTGCACTCTCGATCTCTTTACGTGCTTTTTTCCATCACAGCTACAGTTGAGATGATTGAACCACCGAAGGCCACGCCAAACGGGCAGTGCTGCGCTTTTATGAGAATCTGCAGATGTTTGTGACTCATTAATTACAGCTAAGTCACACGCAGGCCCTGACCTGACCTTAAGGGGACCTATTATGCTTTTTTACATGTTCACTTCATATTTCTTTAGTGTGTAATGTTGCTGTTTGAGCATGAAAACGCCTCCATTGTCATCTTGAGTATTTTTCCGAGAACGTACACATCAAAATATTCCTCATTTAAATCGTTCATATGTAGAATAAAGGGGCGGGGCCTGGTTGAGTCAGTTAGTAGTGTGTTGAAACTGACGGTTATGGTAAGGGGCGGGACATTTCCCAAACACCAATCACAACACACCGCTCCAGCCGACCAATCAGCGCACATTGTGCTTTTCAGAAGGAGGGGCTTCATAGAGACAGGAACTAAACAGAGCGTTACTGACAGACTGGGAAGAGAGGAGCTGCAACAATGGAGAACATGAGGAAAATAATCAACATTCAGTCTAGTAGAGCCCAAAAACAACATCAAGACTTTGTAAAAGAGCATAACAGGTCCTTTTTAACAGAACGTGATCCGTGAGCAAATCAACTTGTACTGTCAGCCCGAGATTGTGCCTTTGCTATCTGACTACACTGCCTTGCTGGAGAAAAACAACGACGTTTACAGAAGCGAGACAGTGGCGTGCCGAAACAGCCGGTTCAGCCAAAGTGGACGATATTTAAAGATCCTTTGGTGATCTACTTACTCATAAAGCAGATATTTCAAATGAAATGGTATGATATTTTTGCATGTTTTAAATCACAAACATGGTCTTTTTGGACATTGTATATGGTTTGTAAATAGCGTTTTTTCTTTGGGTCATTGATGGACGCTGGAAGGGACGAAACATCAGATGTTCACCAGTAGAGTTTTAGTATTATATTTTAGATGTTGGTGCCATCATGCCTTCTTCTTTTGTAAATTTGTAGAAAAGCCATTGTATTTCTATTGTTCCTTCTCCATGGTTTTTATGACTGAAAAATGGAGTTGCGTGTTTATTATTATTATTTTTTTTTTTGTATGTTACTTGATTAGTTTGCAGCCGAAATGGTACAGAGAGACTCACAGATGAACTTTTGGTCACATGTAACGTTTGAAAACCATCAGCAGTGTTTGTCTTCCACTGTTTACCTCTGCAAACCGCATATCAGACGTGTTGGCGAGAGCGAGTTATATATGTGTTTTAAAGCCGACATGAAATCGGTAACACTTTACAATAAGGTTCAATTAGTTAAAGTTGATTTTGGAGGTCAAATACCATTTCATGTGGACTTTAAGCGCGTTTACTACAGCTCTGTGCCTGTCGCTTCCTTCAGGGAAAACTGTGACGATTAAAATTGTCTTTGAATGTACGAACTGTAACAGTTTACATGTATTTTGGTAATGTGAAATGAACTCAGTATCCCAGTATTTCTCTGGCTGTAGAGGTGAAACCTCGTCCGCTCACAAACTGCCATCATAATCCACAGCCAATCGGCTGCGACCTCCTGCGGCGCTCGACCAATCGTGAGCTGCCACGTCACTGGGGGATTTTTGTATCACTGAAGCTGTTTCCATATTATGTAACATGAAAAATAAAGAAATGTGAAACGACGTCCTTCTTTGTGTTTTCACTGATGGAGAAAGTGTTACCGTAGTTCTGTTGCCATGATGATGCGAAGAAATTATCAGAGAGAAATTAATTATGCTAATGAGAACACAAATAATGTAATTCATCGCACTAAAGCATTCATAAATTAGTTATGGTATAATTATATATAATTACAATAGTGAGAACTGGGGGGGAATTTACTTTAATTATCATGAAAGTAAATAGCTAAATATAATGTATTATTTATTAATTTTATCAGGATAATTATGATAATTATATAATTACAATAATGAGAACTGGGGGAAATTTGGAGGGGGAGTACTTAATTATCAAATCAAAATCATAAAAATTATATTATGAAAATAATGTAATGTCTTATTTTTTATTTTGACAGTTTTCATGATATTCGCTTACATAATTGTTCTTTTTTTTCTAAAATGTTTTATATAATTGGACAAGTTTTAAACATAAATTATATCACTATAATTTTATTTAAATGAATAATTTTATGTAAAATATTTAAAGACTTTTTCACTGTGGATTTTGTGTAAGCGCATACATAATGTTTTTATGTTTATACAATAAAATCAGCATCAGAAGACTTAAAAATGATGTCTGATGCCATTTATTAAATGTTTTTTGAAGACAGTGTGTGTGTGTGTGTGTGTATGTGTGTGTATGTGTGTGTGTGTGTGTGTGATGAGTCATATTTCTTTAATTCCACACACAAACACACCTTTAAACTGCAGGGCAATATAAAGCTGATGTGTCATGTTCTTCAAACGGACAACACCTGATCCGACACACACACACACACACACACGTGATCTCGAGCTCATGTTTAATGCAGCACTGTGAGTGTGTGTGTGTGTGTGTGTGTGTGTGTGTGTGTGTGTGTGTGTGTGTGTGTGTGTTCTCAGTCAGGATGCAGGTCACAGGCTCAGTGTGAATCATGTCAACAGCTGGTTACATAAGACCACCACACAAGCACATCTGGCGTCTCTGCTGCTCTTACAGTCTGTATCACTGTACATCAGTATGATGCTCATTTGAGTCAAAAACACTCTTAATATCCAGCAGTATGATCAGTTTAACTGCACTGACACCATCAGAGGAGAACAAAGCTCAAAGAGAACAAAATGACTCTATTGTCTTTGTTGCGTTACAATTTGTCTGATATTTGATGAAGTTTCCATGATTCGTTCTGTTATTTTCCTGTTTATAAGCTGCTTTTAAACAGTTTCTGTTGTATAAAGTGCTGAATTGAGTTTGTGAATGTTTGTTGCATTTTTCATGAAATAACAGGAAGTCTTCTGTTTCAGATCGATTTATAATGTCTATCAGATTATCAGATTATCAGATGTTATTTTAACTGAGATACTATTATAGTTTTTATCAATATTTTGCAATATATATTTATATACTACATATGTCATTTTTATTGTAATTTTAGTTAAGGTTTTAGTAATTTTATTATGTTTTTGTCATTTTTATTTATTATTGTTTTATTTTAAATAGATGTACAGTACAGTCCAAAAGTTTGGAACCACTAAGATTTTTAATGTTTTTAAAAGTTTCGTCTGCTCACCAAGGCTACATTTATTTAATTAAAAATACAGTAAAAAACAGTAATATTGTGAAATATTATTACAATTTAAAATAACTGTTTTCTATTTGAATATATTTCACAAAGTAATTTATTCCTGTGATGGCAAAGCTGAATTTTCAGCATCATTACTCCAGTCTTCAGTGTCACATGATCCTTCAGAAATCATTCTAATATGCTGATCTGCTGCTCAAGAAACATTTAATGTGTACAATTGTACAAAATATTTGTGTACAATATTTTTTTTCAGGATTATTTGATGAATAGAAAGTTCAAAAGAACAGTGTTTATCTGAAATCTAATCTTTTGTAACATTATAAATGTCTTTACTGCCACTTTTGATTGATTTAATGCATCCTTGCTGAATAAAAGTATTCATTTCTTTCATTTCTTTTCAAAAAAATAAAAATAAAAATTCTTACTGACCCCAAACTTTTGAACGGTAGTGTATAATGCTACAGAAGCTTTGTATTTCAGATAAATGCTGTTCTTTTGAACTTTCTATTCATCAAGGAATCCTGAAAAAAAAAAGTACACAACTGTTTTCAACATTGAAAATAATCATAAATGTTTCTTGAGCAGCAGATCAGCATATTAGAATGATTTCTGAAGGATCATGTGACACTGAAGACTGGAGTAACGATGCTGAAAATTCAGCTTTGCATCACAGGAATAAATTACTTTGTCAAATATATTTAAATAGTACACAGTTATTTTAAATTGTAATAATATTTCACAATATTACTGTTTTTTTACTGTATTTTTAATTAAATAAATGTAGCCTTGGTGAGCAGATGAAACTTCTTTTAAAAACATTAAAAATCTTGGTTCCAAACTTTTGGACTGTACTGTATATCGATTTTTATTTCAGTTTTAGTTATTTTAGTACATCAAGTCAAACTAAATAAGAAATATTTCATTTTGCAATTAGCTGAAATAAAATAAGTTTAATTTTTTCTATATATTCCTTTATTTCAGTTAATGTTTATTTTATTTCAACTAACGGAAATGTTTTTATGGCTTTAGTTTAATTACCCTGGATTACTGCTTAGACTATACATTATTCATAATGAATATATATGAATATTATATTGTTTTTAATTGTTATTTATATATATATATATATATATATATATATATATATATATATATATATATATATATATATATATATATAAATACACACACACACGTTTTTTTAACAATTAATATAAATTACTTAGCTATAATTTTATTAAATATATAATTTTATTTAAAATATTTGAAGAAATCTAATGTGAAAAATGATTTTTTTACATGCAAGTAATGAAATCACTATACAATCAGTTTACAGAACAAGCAACTCGATGTCAGTGAGATCTACAGCTTTTTCTGAATTTTCTTTTTTGCCACAACAAAACCCAGTCACATGTGAAACTACATTTCAGAGTCTTCCTTCGCGTACATTTGAGGAATGTGACTGGGTTAATCCGGCACACATTACACAATAAACATATTCAACACACATAAACCTAAACTCTGTGTTATGGAGGCAGGTAAAAATGCATAATATTGAGTATAATCTGTGATGTGATTTGCATGTCACATGAGACGCTTTTTTAGTTCTTTAAAGAGGACTTGAGTGAAAACACCCTACATTTGAATATTTTAGGAATGTAAAGGAGTGCCAGCTTTGGTTTGTTGAGAAGCTAAACATTAACCAGGTGGAAGAGAATGTGAGCAAGAAACTTCTAATGAAAAGAATGTGTTTTATTACTTCTTTATAGGGCCTGATGGTGTTTTTACTGTCATTTTGATTAATAATAGGGTTTACTGCAGTACCACAGACTGAAAAAGCAGCAGGATTGTCTGTGGATCATAATAGCGTTGTTCATCATCACAGGAAAGATGCTCTATTAAAGCTCAAACTCAGGAGAATGGCAGTTCTGTGCGTTTCTAATGTCTCAGCATCACAACAGTGTGTAAAGTCAGCATTATGGAGCCCGAATCAAGTTTGAGATATTGCTGACTCATAACGAACACACACACATATGCATTTTTGTCCAATTAAAAACTGTCTAGATTGACAACACCCTCATACAGGATCATTCCTCTGGGACGTCCTGCGAAACTTGTCCGATCAAGCAGCAGTGACCGCGATGAGCTTTTATGTCCCATGCCAACTTCTTGTTTTAAAAGGACATGCCAACACAAGACAGGAAAGTGTGGCGTTTCATTTTCGGAAGTCTCTGGAAGTAGCAATTACGCTTTGTTTGATAAGTCCTATAATAAACAGAAGTAGCACCCAACCCATGACCTGCAAAAGACATCCTTCACCTGCATTATCATCACACAACACCTCTATTCATGCTATAATCATCATAAATGAAGCTGTAAAGCGATGCCGAGGTGATGCCCGATTAAAGTATAACCACACCTGTCTGCCAGCATTTTTATTAGTCAAGTGAAATGGCATTTTTCTCCAGTGGAATGAATGTGATCTGTGATAAATTTGTTTGCTTTATTCCTGCAGTGAGTGAGTTGTACCTTAATTATGCTAAAGGTGTTTGATGAGTCACTGTGGTGTGACTGGCACAAATTAACCATTCGATTTAAAAAAGAAAAAAGAAAAAGAAAAAGCTCAATTTACAGCACAAACAAATCCCTATCCACAGGGAATCTGCTGTAGATGTAGTGTTGAGAGCGATGAGATCATGTGAGGATCGTGTTTCCTCCCTTAACAGGGCGTGTCAGAGAACATGTGTACACAAGCTCAAAGAAAATGACCAGGACTACACTAAATAAACCCTTAGAGTGAGGATAAATGTTGAGATAGGAGAGATATTTACACAAAAAAACTGTCAATATTGCATTCATTTTCCATAAGGAAAGCTTTTCAGACTGCGATGGCATGTTTCCACTGTTATTAACGTCATAAAAGTTTTTTATTTTTTAAATTTAATGTGCAATAACATTGAATTAGACATGAAATCGTAAAGTAGAAAGACTAAAATAGCATTTTCTGGTAAAATGTATACTCCAATAATTTTTATTTTATTTACAGAGCCTATTTGAAAAGTCATTTTGTGTTTTATTACATTTGCATTAAATAAAAAAATAATAAAAAATGTTTTTAAATAAGACTTTCTTTCGTTATTAGAGCAAATGGAAATGCAAAAGTATTTTTTTATGTAGTTTCCATTCTCCACTATAGAAGTTTACCAACTTATGAGGATTTCCGCTTCTGAGAACCACAGAAATGTGAAAAGGATCCATTGTTTGGCCTGAGGTGATATGAATACATTTCTGTGTTTCATTTGTAGGGCGTTTTTGTTTACTTTTATACGACAAATATTTTTGGTACTGTGTTATGTCACCACTTGTAAAATCTGCATCCTGAAAGAAATAAGAATCAAGAATCAATTATGAATCAATGGAATCAAGTGACATACGCATTCTAAATCAACCTTTGACCACAATGACTAAGGTGATTTTGACCCCACAACATCATGCGTGACTGAAGCTTGCACCGTCACGCTCTCTCTCTCTCTCTCTCACACACACCCTCTGCTTACAGATACGTAACTATGATCCGTGTTTCTGACGCATGCTCTCAAACCAACATAAACAGTGCTTCACCTGGAGTAACAGCACAGGTCACATGAGCAGCAGACGGCTGTGTCAGGTTGACTCAGGACCTTTTGAATGAAGCTCAAAGTCATTTCAACATGGATCTGTTTAATTACTACGTTGTACTTTGAGCTTCGTATTTGTAGTGGGTATTTAGGTAGTTTGCACACTATTTAAATAGTAAATTTGATTTATTTATTTTTGTTCTTGCTGGTGCAAAACTCAACCATGCTATGTGATTGTTATAATAAAGGTTTATTGTTTTTTTACTTGATTTAACCCATAAAATGTAATTTTGTTGGTATAAATTAATGCATTTAGGTATGAAATAATATTTGTGGCTCATCATTTTTAGGTTAACATTTGTACAAGTGTACACACCTGCATCCACACCATGTTTGGGATTGGCAACCATATTTGAAACAAAAACAGGGACAGGTTTTTCCAGTATTGTGACATTCAAGTGCAATGGTTTATTTTCAGAATGACTGGATTTTGAGGAAAGTGGAGATAAACGCAAGCTTCCAGGGGCGCGATTTAGAAGAAGTCCTGCGTACGACACCAGAGAGACATCTGTCGTTTTTACCGGAAGATCCAAGTTTAGGCCTATACAATTTTTTACTTTTAACAATTAAGTATATTAAAAGTATTTTTGTAGCCTACTTTTCCTCAAGTAAAATTGAAATTAAGTACTTAATACACTCTAAAATTCCTGGGTTCAGCCTTTTGGGTTATTTTTTTTATATTTTTTACCCAGGTGCTAAATAGTTTTTCTGTAACTCAACTGCTGGATCATTTTTTCTGTCAGCACTGGGTCAATGTAACCCAAAGTTGGGTAGTCAAACCGGTTAAAACTGTTATGTAAGAAAAATTCTTGAGTGGAAACTTCCTGAATGAAATTAAGGTTTTTATTACATTGTATTTCTATCAAATTATTACAAATAATAAAACATCTGTAGTCTCACATTTTACCATTTATGTACTTTTACTTAAGTAGCCTACTTGATTTGTGTACTTCGTCAACCACTGATGAATTGTTCACAATAAGATCTATAACATACATTTATAAAAGTATGTATATTCAGATGACATGCAGCTACAATTAAATAATAGTACAACCCTCTGAAGAGATACTGTCTACCCCCCACATCATAGCTTTCATTCCCGTTAAAAGATGGCGCTGCTGTGAATTATGTCAATTAATGAACTGTGTAGGACTGTAACCAGGGTTGACACGGCCTATACTGTTAATTCACGTTGCCAGGGCGTTGCTAAGGCGTTCTGGGTGATTTACTGTCTCAAGTGAAAACAGTCCACCCTATGACTCAAGTTTCTCCTTCAATGTAAGTTTTTGAGATGTTTTGTGAGTTTCTTTTTAGGCATATTGCTTTTGTTCTTTGTATGCTTTTTTATGCTGTTTGTTATTTATTTATTTTTATTTTTGAATAAAGCACTCTATAAATAAAATGTATAATTATTATTAAGTCTGATCCCTAAGTAGACCCGTGGTTTATGTCTCGCCATGTACGTGATCTGTGACTATACACCTCTCTGATTAGAGAACCGTGTCAATAACTCGCACCTGAGCTAGAGGGTTAAACCCCTCACTTGGCACCTGTGCATGAAATGCATGAATCAAACATCTAACAGTCAAGTGCAAAATTACTGCGTTGTTCTGAAACACTCACAAAATCTTCCTCCGTTCCAGCAGTAAATCACAACTATGATCAACATCACCGTCATAAACGCATCTGCGTGTACGGAGTGTGTTATTTGTTTGGGTTTACGGTTAACGTGGAGGAACATAGCGTACTTTTACACTGTAGTGTAGGTGATCAAGTATTTGGTAATGGAGACCAACGCCTGCAGACGTGTTCTTCAGTGGTCACAAACTGTCCCAGAACACAAAATGACTGTCTTTAATGAATTAATTGATCACCTAGTGAAAATTGGCAGGAACATTTTAAGGTTGTGGTCCAGTATAACCGTTGTTTTCATGCACATTCGTTCTGTAAACCATATTAGGCAACATTTTTATTTAGAAATTGCATTAATGGACATTTTTACAAAAGTTCCTCCTGGGAAAATATTAGAAATTAGTGCAATTATCAGATTGAAAGTTTTTATAACTGTTATTGTGGTTTTGTTTGTTTATTTTTGTTTTGTTTGTTTGTAAAGATAATATTGTTAAATTATTGTATACAATTCATTGAAGTATTATTGTTATGATTATTTTAAATCTCCAAAAAAAAAAGAAAGGAGAATAAATCATGATGAACATACCATAAATGTAGCAATTCAGCATGATCAAACGTGCCTTTGTAAACTCATTACGCTTTGACGTCAGTTTGACGTCAGTGGCTCCAACACCAACATGCTCCAACGCACATGAAATATTAATATTTTAAAAAAAAATTATTTTAGCATTTTCTGTTTTCAGATTCATTTTAGTTAAAGTTTCAGTAACTTTGTTGTGTGTATTTGTCATTTTTAATAGTTTTTGTGTTTAAAAAATGTCTATATAGTTTATATAAATTTTTATTTCAGTTTTATGTTTAGTTATTTTAGTACATCAAGTTAAATTAAATAAAAATTTGTAATGTAGGGTTAATGTAAAATACATTTAAGTTTTTTCATTCTATTTTATTTCAGTTAAGTTTAATTTAAAGTGACAAAAATGTTTTTTTATGGTTTTAGTATTAGTTAACTATAATTAACCCTATTATGTGGCTTTGGAAGACTTGAAATATGAGAATTATTACTGAAAACAAGCCTAAAGGCCCGTTCACACCAAGAACAATAACTATAACGATAACTAAATTAGCGTCCACACCAGCGGCGATATCGTTCTGTTAATTATAAGCATTGTTTATTAGATTCTGATTGGATGTCAATATTTTTATCGACCATTATAGTTATCGTCTTTGGTGTGAACTGGCCTTTAATATCTTAAGCAATTTATTTTTGTCTTTGAAATTATAATAACATGCCCTGTTTTTTGTTCTTTTGTTTATTCTTTAACTGTATGGAGAAGAGAAACATGTTTGAGATTGAATTAATGACAGCATGTTCATTTTTTAGGTGAACTGTTCCTTTAAATCAGCATGATCTCTGCTTCCACTTGCACTGCTCGGATTCCCAGAATGAGGCTGCGAGATACAGGCGGGATGAATCCTGATCAAGCCGTCACTTAATGTCACAGTAAGCATCTGATCAAGGCGCTCATGTCTTTGGCCTCATTTAACAGGAAGAGAGAGACAGTTAATCCACAGTCCTGTATAATAGGCTTAAGTGTGAACCAGTGTGGGCGGTTTTCTTACATTTAAGTAGGGAACAGGATGCTTTCGGACAGTGGGTGATCATTGAATTGTAAAAACATCAAGAGGCAGAAAGAGGCTTGGTGGATCGATGTGAACGTAACCTTGAGAAAAGCAAAGCAGGGAATGGAAATTTCCCAATTGCATCGGGAAGGGTGGGACAGGCTGAGCTGCGCTGTCATGTGATTCAGATGAAAATGAAACACAGCCCTTTTTTTATCTGTGTGTGCAGCACCTGGGTCATTAGGATGTCACAATTATTAGCTGATGACGCCAATCTAGTTTTGTCCTTGTGCACAAAGAGATAAATGACACTGTTCAGAAACAAACACACATTTTAGATAAAATTCTACAAGTAGCTTTTGGAAAACAATAGCTACTTGATAAATCTAACTGAGCTGTATACAATGTATTCGGTCCAGAAGTTTTTAGTGTAGTTTTATTTATATTTTGTATTAGCTGTTCATTTTAGCTTATTTTTTAGACATTTCGTTATGTGCTTTTGTCTTTTTTATTATTATTTAAATGTTGCTATTTTGGTTTATTTTTATTTCACATTTATTTTTAGTTTATTTCCAGTTCCAGTGCTGACATTTCCCAAACACGCTCGAAGCCCCTGACCAATCACAACACACTGCTCCAGCCGACCAATCAGAGCACATTGTGCTTTTCAGAAGGAGGGGCTTCATAGAGACAGGAACTAAACAGAGCGTTACTGACAGACTGGGAAGAGAGGAGCTGCAACAATGGAGAAGATGAGGAAAATCAGTTCAGTTCTCTCAGAATGAACCTCAGGCTTCACTTTACAGCTCACAGACTGATGATTCTGATGAGCAAAGTGGGAATGGAATAGAGCGCAACAGTCAATTTCCAGAAGTAAAAACTCCATTCATTTTCTTCATAGGGAAATTGAGTTTGAACGATAACTTAATAAAGACCTACAGACCTGTGAGCTACGAGGTAGTTAATCGATGGTATTTGTTTCTGCTGAAGCCATCAGCCCACATTATTTCAGCTTATTTTTAAAATAATCATGTTTAACAGCAGAATTCCTGGTAAAAAATACTACTTTACCCATGATTCTTTCGAGAAAATTACACCAAACAGAGAGTCGCCACAAGCAAAACGTGCTCTTTAGCTCCACCCATTCCCATGAGGCACTGTGAATGATGTAATCGAGTCAGTCATTCCAGACTCCTAAAAGACTTAAATGTTTGTGTATATATATATATATATATATATGCATATTTTGTAATAAACGAATACACTCCAAAAAACGAACTGTTGGATTTACTTAAAAAAGCAGCGTCAAGTGGTTCCATGCAACTATAGTTTTATGAACAAAAGAAATTCAAGTGAAGCTGACAAAATTCCTTTGAGTATATAATCATTTGAATTTGTCACTGTTACATAATATTTATGTGCAGTGTATTAAAAAATGTTATGTTAAATTTATAAAAGTTTATTACATTTATTTATTGACTTCATTTACCTGATTAAATTAACTACAAAATGCACTCAAAAAAATAGTTATTTCTACATTAATTGGTGCGTTTCATTCAGTAATGACTAAACAAAAGCTGACAATACTCATTTTAAGTAGAAACAACTAAGTTCATGTAAGTTCATGTAGTTACATGAGTTTTTTGAACAAGGATGGTTTGAGTGAAACTAACAACAGTGAAAGTTCATGTTTTTGAGTCTATGATGTTATTATTATTATATATATATAATCAACATTTTTAAATTAGTAGTTTTATATTTCTTCACCGTTTTTAATTTACTTATGCTGTTCACAATGCTTCATGGGATTGTAGTTTTTTTCATTCGCTAAAGTCGTTAAGTACAGTCTTGTATTTTATTTTATTTTTCGTAGTGTTGTGATTCACCTCGTAGCTGATTGACTCGGTTCATGGATTATAACTCTTTAACAAATACATTTTTTTTTTTTAAATCCCTATGGGAGAAATTATTGTAAAGAATACTTCCAGAACCAGAGCAGCTGAAAAATGGGAAGATAGATACATTCTATAGATTGTAGAGCGTGTTAATGACCACCATGTTTGGTCAATAGTGTGATGTAATGCAGTGTGAGACAGAGCTTTGGCATGTGTTGTCCTTCCTGTCACTTCCTTCTCTTTACCCCAATTTCCTGCACAGGAAATTGTAACATTGTTGTTCACGTTATGTGTAGTTGTAATGTGGTTGTACTGTAACCATGTTCAAACCGTATTTCCTGTGGGAATTAAGGGAATGTGCTTTAGATGTTTGGCGTGGCGATTAAATCACGCTCCATTCCTGTTATACAATAATCTCATCGCAGGATATTAAGATGGCATCTGTTTTATTAGTCTGTTTGGCAAGTTTTTTGTGTGTCTTCAGTGCCAGTGAGGACAGTTTATCCAGGATTCCCGATCTCTGATTCTCTCTGATTCGCCGTGATCCCGTTCCCCAGCTCTCTGCCGACACAAACTCTAGAAGTCAGTGGGTTCATATGCTTTGGATCTGGGTTGTCTTTTACAATATTAACGGAAAGTTTTGATGCCGTTTAGAGGTTCGTCTCAGCTACTCCTGCGGGTCCAGGAATTCAGAGCTCTTTCAGCTGTAAGAGGATTACAGGTCCAAAGCTTCATATCAAAAGATGCCCGTATTCCTCCGCAGCTAATTTCTGCTGTTCATCTGGAAAATTCCCTGGATTTATGTCATGGCTCATTGTGGTTACATTCTGGCCATCGGTGGTGGTGATGTACTTCACTGAGACCAGGGTTATCATCATTAACTAAAACTATTAAAAACATTTCTGTTAATTGGAATAAGGCTGAAATAATTCATCTTTGAGCTTGTTGACTTAAAAGTACCTCAATTTTTTTTTTTATTTCTGCTAACTTTTTAGGGCTTACAGTGTTCACTAGTAATCAAACCCATGACCTTGGCTTTGCTAGTGCCATGTTATACGGTGTGAGTTACGGGAAGGCTGGATTATATTATGTTTTGTGTGTTGTTATGATATTTTGGATGCTGGTTAATATGCATTATACTACAAGCATTACATTAGTCATTCAGACCAGCATCAACCAGCCTGGACCATCATGATGGTTTATCTTTCCAATCGAGATTTAAGCATTCGCACATTGAAATTTATAAAAAATGATGGGTTAAAAATAACACAAGTTGGGTTGAAAATAGACAGACCCAGCAATTGGATTGTTTTAACCCAGCGACTGGGTTGTTTTGACCCAGCAGTTGGGTTAAATGTTTGCCCAACCTGCTGGGTAGTTTTTTTTAACTCAACTATTGTTTAAAAATTACCGTATTGCTCGCTTAAAATGAACCCAAAGTATGTTGAAAATGAACATTTATACATTTATTAATACGTTTAATTAATAATAATTAAACAATAAATGTTTATTAAATTGCTTAATTAATAAATGTTGACCTTTTGATTTTGATGTTTACTTTTCAACCTATTTTGGGTTCCTTTTTTAGCCAGCCATATAGTAATTTATAATAAGCACGCTGGCACGTTGGTCAAACATTTAACCCAACCGCTGGCTTAAAACAACCCAATTGTTGGATTTGCTCATTTTCAACCCAACTTGGGTTGTTTTTAACCCAGCATTCTTTACTGTCACAGATGCTGATGATGAGATTCAGACCATCGCAGATGTTAAACTCTGCAGTTCTTCTAACCTCCTATAACCCATTGACCTAAATATATTTCAAATCTCATCTTACTGTGAACTTGGCTTGCAGGTGTTCAGAAACACACAAACACACACTAATCAGGGTCAGAGAAATGCACAATGCATGTATTTGCACGGTCGCATTTCACTTCCTGTGTCTGTGTCAAGAGCGTTTGTTTTCCGGTCTGATAACTCTGTCACAAACACACTAAACCTCCTGCCACAGCTGTACATATCTGAAACACGATAACACCATCAGACGTGATGATAGCGCTAGCGATATTAATGAGCGAGTGTACCGTCATCTTCCTGGTATAACGTCCCCATGGCCTACTTTTTATTTGGTTTCTCAAGTTTCCCTCAAGAATCGCTGTGTTTTTTAATCACGACTTTAGCCAGAAGCTGTTTTTGTGAGTATCGCCTGTGATATTTGATATTTGTGGCATAAATTACATCTCTCTTAAAAAGAAAGGTTTCAAAAGGGCGTTTGCATCGATGCCCAGAAGAACCATTTGGTTCCCCAAAGAACCTTTCAGTGATCAGTTCCTAAAAGAACCATTTCCCCCCATTCTCCACAGTTGCAGCACCTCTCTTCGCAGTCTGTCAGTAACGCTCTGTTTAGTTCCTGTCTCCGTGAAGCCCCTCCTTCTGAAAAGCACAATGTGCTCTGATTGGCAGTGTGTTGTGATTGGTCAAGAGCTTCGAGTGTGTTTGGGAAATGTCCTGTCCCTTACCATAACCACCAGTTTCAACACACTACTAACTAACTCAACCAGGCCACTCCCCTTTATTCTGCGTATGTTGTGACGGAATATTGTGACGTGTTCGTTCCCGGAAGAAAACTCAAGACTACAATGGAGGTGTTTCAGGGAGTTCAGAAACACTGACACTGATATAGAAAACTTTGCAGAGCTTTTTCATGCTCAAACAGCAACATTACTCACTAAAGAGAGTTGAACATGGAAAAAAGCGCTTAAAAAAATCAATGCCAATAGTCACAGATCATCGATTTTATTTCGTAATATCCGTCTGACAGATTTCCAGCGCTGGTGGCCTCAGCAGGACCTATTGTCATGAGGCATTTTGCTGTTGAAGTGATGTGCATAGCGTGAGCTCCGTGTCGGACTCTCCGCAGGTTCCCATGAGTGCGGACAGCAGGCGGCTGTTTGTTTAATTCGAGGGGATAAAATGATTATATAAGAGTGAGCCAGGAGCCAGGGGAAGATGAGCCGACCTCTGCCCTGCTCTGCAGGGGACCGGCGGGATGTCTTCTCTCTCACGGACCCCCGTGCTCTGAAAACCAAGAAATACGCAGAAATTCTCCAGAACCTTCTTCTTACATTTTAATTTTCTTTTCATTTCAACTATGCAATCGGGTTCACCTGGAAGAAATGAAAAGCCATTCGCCACGCAGACGATAGATGATGAAGGCTGAAAATGGACATTTCCCGGAATTAAACTCTTGTTTTGAAAGGATAGTAAAAGGTAGATAATTCGGACTAAAGGTCTAATAAAAGAAATCAACCAAAAACCTACCTGAACGAATGAGTAAACAGTACCTCCCTCAAGTATTTACAGAACAAGATGTTTAATTTACAGCTGCAGCTCAGAAAAAGCCATGGGTTTACTTTGCCCTTTCACACACTGAACATTTCAGTTACCTGCTTTTTTCAGCTCAGGAGAAGAGGTGAACCAGTTCAGAAGGCTGGGAATGGTTTGCAAAAGGATTTCTATGTACTTGGGCCTCTGGTCCCACAGTCAGGCAGATAGTTTACCAAAGGAAGAAATTCAGCACCACTATACCTCTCCATGGGACGGGACGTCCTACAAAGATCGGTGTGATGGTAAACTGTAAAAACCTCCAACAGGTGACACAGAACCATAGGGTGACAGCAAAAGATCTGCCCATATTAAGATATCCCGACACCTGATGACGCCAGCAAAAACAGTGTTCGTGGGAGGTTATCAGAGAGAAAAGCACAGATTTCCAGAAGAAAAAACATTGCTGCCCATCTCAAGTTTGCAGAAAAGCTTCCAGGATGTTCCGAAGCCTCTACTGGAAAAATATTCTTTGGACTGATGAGATGCAGAACATTTTGGTAAAATGTAATTTCTCTTAAAGATGCATTACCACACACACCCCCACCACCAGCACCCCCAAAAAAGAAAAATTCTTATTGTAGTTTCCAACACCTAAAAATCCCATAAAATACCTTTTTTTGTGTGTTCCACAGAAGAAAGAAAGTCAGGTTTCGATTGACATGAGGGTGAGTAAATGTTTGTTTTAGGTCATTGCCAATAATAGAGGTTCTTACTTGCTAAAAAAAAAAAAAAAAAGGTTCACCTAATTTTCTTCTGAATTTTTAATGATATTTAATGAATCATTTTGAGAAAACCAGAAATGGAGGTAAATCCAATGGATTCACACTGAATTATCTGAATGAATCTCTATTGACCTGTTCTGCTGTGAACAAACGCTATAAAAATGGAAATGAACATTTATTAATAAGTTTAATGAATAACAATTAAACAATAAACATCTATTGAATTGCTTTTTAATAAATGTTCACCTTTTGATTATTATTGTTGCCTCTAGTAATTATGCGTCTGATTTTTTAATTTCCAACCTATTTTGGGTTCATTTTAAGCCAGGAATACAGTCATTTTTAAACAATAGTTGGGTTAAATAAAACTACCCAGCGCATCGGGCAAACATTTAACCCAACCGCTGGGTCGCTGGGTTCATCCATTTTCAACCCAACTTGTGTTGTTTTTAACCCAGCATTTTATAGTGTTCAATGAAGAGATGAACATTTATAGACCACATTTCTGAAACCATTCAATCAGAAATCCAGATTATTCCAATGGATTCACATTTAAAGTTATCTGAATTAATGAATTGGAAATCTCTGTTGTTAATGACCTTGGTCGATGAAAAAGCATTAGCGCAATGAAGATATGAACATTTTTAGACCACATTTCAGAAACCATTCAGATGAATTCACATTGAAAAGCTATTATCTGAATGAATTGGAAATCTGCAGTAAACAAACGCTATGAAATTTAAGGGTAAATGCAAACTTGTACATTTTGTACTATGTAATGTGTGTCATTTCTCAATGGATGCTATCGTTACAGAGTCAGAGCTGGGATTTCTTCCATCCATTTTTCACACAGTGTGGAGACAGAAAAATGCTTTTGTTGATCCAGTCTTACCTATGGAGTCGGGGCGTCGCCTGGGGCCCCACGGCCTGTTTCAATAGGTCAGACATTCCAGCATCCGTGTTCTTTTGTGAACTCCAGCTCAGAGGCTGCAGTGGCCTTTAATCCGAGGGTAAATCACTGTAGACCGGAGTCCACTTCCACTGGGGGATTTGGCCGATCGGGGGGTGACGAGGAACTTCTATGCGAAGGTGGTCAGGCGAGTGATTCGTTTAAGTTATGCTGGGATTGAAACAACAAACTCAACTCGTTGCCCTTGTCTGCAGTGACCCAAAGCAGCACGGGGCGCACTCATTCCCGACTTGTTTAATCTGTCATTGTGTCTAACGTCATCTCAGAAGTTCCTCTTTTTGTAAAATTCCTCCTTTTGTTCCTCACGGCTCCCCTCTTCAGCATCATAGTCATGTGGTCTCGTGATCTTATTCACTCCCAGAAAAAAGTGTACTGTTTCTCAGCAGACAGTAATTACATTAAAAAGGAGCGTGTCTACTTGTCAATATGTCAAGAACTGACATATTTTGACATATAACACATTTTAGGAGGAACTTCTAAGTCAAAGGTGAGTTAAATCAAAGACTCTGAGTTGAGCAGGTGTTTCTGCCTGTATGTAATGTAGGGCATACAGCGGGTTGTGTGGCCTATATCTGCGGTTTCTCTGATGTCAAATTATTTGTCATTTGTAAACCACATTTCAGAAAGCATTCATACATAAATCCAGATAATTAATCCAGGTAAGTATGAAATATGAACTAAAATGTGCTTTTAATATATTATCTCTGTATTTTAAAAATATATTTAGGTTCAAATGTACTATAAGTAGTATCTAAATACATTTTTTAAATACAGAGATATATTAAAAGCACATTTTAGTTCATATTTCATATTGTCTCAAAATAGCACAGTTAAGTACACTTAGATGTTCTTAAGATGATCTTAAGAATAAGAGACTTTTAGTATATTAAGTACAAAAATAGTGCACGAAAATAGAGCACTTTAAGTATATTATAGAAATGTACTTTTTTTTTCAGAGTATTAAATATAGATCTTTCATTGCTCATGGAATTTAAATGTTTTTATAGATAGACTTTTATCTCAGATGTTTCTCCTGAATTTTTTTTAGGAGAAATATATAGCCTATAAATTTGTCAATTCTTGACATAAAGTAAAAAAGTAGACACACATGTGAGATTCCATTTAATCTCATTTCTGTCAAAGACATCCAGTCGGTGTACACAGGACATGAATGTGGACAGCAGCTCAGATCATAGAGGTGAGATACTAAAAGGCTCTTTGAGGAACCAAAATGGTTCCTCTAATGCATGGCTGTAAAAACCCTTAGTTAGTTGGAACCTTTATTTTCAGGAGAAACTCTACATTTGTTCTCATTGCTCTAAGAGAAACAATTGTGCTATTAAAGGTTTAGTCAGTGCATTTGAATTCCTATGAGCAGGAAGAAAACGCCTTCCCGGGGCAGGGAAAGAGATTCACTCTAGTCTCTGGGTCAGGGCTGGATGGCTGTTCAGTGTTTGTATACAATCCACGTCAGAGGCTCCGCCCCTTTCTTCCGCCGGCTGATGCAATGCATATAAACCGTCATTCAGCAGCATCAGAACACGACATTGATACCGGACGCGCCCAGAGGACATCTCCGTTCATCTTCAACATTAATATTAATATTAGTATTACAAACTGTAGTGTTTACAAGTGTTACTGTATTTATACAATATTTATGATTAATTTACTTTATTAATATTTATTGGTTATCTATTACGGTACATTTTTGAAGGATCAATCGTTATCGGTTCTGTAATTGATCACTGGAACATTCTTCACGACTGGGAGGGTTTGGTCATTTCTTTATTCCATTCATACCGGAGCTGAAGAAACGGATTTTTCTTCTTTAATTCATAAGGTAAGATTTCATACCGGTTTGACATTATTTTGTTTCAGAACCGCCATGATTCTCTGATATATTTTTTATTTTTTATAACCACATCACACTATTTTCGCTTTTATTTGATCGTTTTTATTCATTTTGTGCTGCTCCAGATCCGTTTTTGCGGCGTGACCGGTTCGTGTATTTCATCAGCTTCTTTCGACACATCCGTGTAATTCATTCATCAAACACACAGATGCTGGCGCAAAACCAATGATCTTAAATATTAATATTTTGTAAAACACTGTCAAAGGGTGCACATATTAAATTACATGTTTTATTGTTGTTGGTTTTTTTTTTTTTTTTTTTTGGCGATGTCGTGTAATTTAAACCGGTGGTTATTGATAAATGCGGGGGCGTCTGCTTCACACACCGAGCATCTGCATCATTTTTGTCATTCTAGCAATATAATCATTATTATTTGATTTTGTATAATTATTCATAGGGTTTTGGGAGTTTAAATGCAAAATCAACATTTTAGTTTCCGTTCCACGGTCTGATTGGTCGTCGGAATCAGTTTAAATAACGTTACGTTAAACGAGTCAGAATAAATACATCAGTTGTGGTGTTTAATGATTTTGTTCCGAAAATACAAATTTATACTGATCAGACGTCGGTATTAATAGTTGATGACGATGCGGCGGACGCAGCGCGTGCTGATCTGTTGTCGGTGCCGGTTTGTAATT
This sequence comes from Megalobrama amblycephala, assembly GCF_018812025.1. Taxonomy (NCBI): domain Eukaryota; kingdom Metazoa; phylum Chordata; class Actinopteri; order Cypriniformes; family Xenocyprididae; genus Megalobrama; species Megalobrama amblycephala. Next base: position 1,387,094 of record NC_063057.1, read on the forward strand.
TTCCACTCGTTGTGCGCTCAGCTCTGGTGGGTCACGTGACCTGATGCTCGGCTGCGGTGCTGTCTTGAGGCGCGGCTCCGCTGAGCCACGCGGGGACGCGCATTTTACGAGAAAGGGGCGTGCATTGACGGAGACACAAGTTTTCCTGTGAACACTATTGTTTCCTGTTTTGTAAAGGTGTTTATTGGGCGCTGTTCTAATATATTGTTGTTACATTTATCAGTAGACATAATATTTAAAGAAGCAATAACCAAAACCACCTTGCCTGGGAGTTTCTTACTAAAAAACCCAATTTAAAGCCTCATCCCACAATGTTAAAGCTAAACCTAAATCCTTACAAAATAAGGAGAATATTTTATTGTTTTTAATTACAGACTGAACAAAACCCCTGCAAATCCAAAGATGAGTCGTTTTGAACACGCTCCAGACATGGACACCAGTTCCAACAGCAACGAGTACAAAAGTTATCAGCACTGTCCCACCAAAGTCCCCTTCAGCGGGTAAAACATGCTTCATTTGACCTATAGACAAGTCACTATTAGCTAAGAAGTCATCCCTTAAATAAAATAAAAACATAAACATAATAAAACAAATGTGAATGTTCCTTAACAATATCAGTCAAATCAGTTAACTGAGAATTTCTTACTAAAAAAAAAAGAAATTGAAGCCTCATTGGTGGGATCCCAACCCACAATGTTCAAGCTAAACCTAAATCCTTACAAAATAAGGAGACTATTTCATTGTTTTTAATTACAGACTGAACAAAGCCCATGCAAATACAAAGATGAGTTGTTTTGACAGTAGTTTCAACTCCAGCAAATACACAAGTTATCAGGAAGTCCCCTTCAGCGGGTAAAACATGCTTCATTTGACCTATAGACAAGTCACTATTAGCTTGTAAGTCATCTCTTAGATAAAATAAAACATAAACATAATAAAACACGCGGGGTAGCGCATTTTACAGGAAAGATGCATGCGTTGACGGTCGTTTTCTGGGGACACAAGTATTCCTGAGAACACTTTTAATGGTCTTTATTGTCTGCTGTTCTAATATATATTTAAAATAAGGAGAGTCTTTCATTGTTTTTATTACAGAATGAGCAACGCCCTTACAAATACAAAGATGAGTCGTTTTAACATCGCTCCAGAGATGGACAGCAGTAGTTCCAACAGCAACGAATACACAAGTTATCAGGACTGTCCCACCAAAGTCCCCTTCAACGGGTAAAACCTGCTTCATTTGACCTAGACAAGTCACTATTAGCTAATAAATCATTCCACAGATAAAAAAAAAACATTATCTAATACACTGTTGTGATTACAGACTGCAGTATACCGACGTGGACGCCGAAAGTCAGAACTTCCTCTCTGATCATCACTTGGGCAAGAAGAAGTATGAAGCTGAATATGTAAGTGGATCATCTGGTCTAAGAGGTTTTAGAATCCGAACTTAAACATCACATTATAAATCTCGCTGTTCTTGTTTTTCAGAGCCAAGGCTCGGCGTCGTTCGGAATGTCAGTGTTTAACTTGGGCAACGCCATCATGGGAAGTGGAATACTAGGACTCTCCTATGCCATGGCTAATACTGGCATCGCCATGTTTGTGTGAGTATTCTGTAGTGCGACATGAAGAACTGACAAAACACCTCAGTTTTAAATATTTACATGCATATTTGCATGAGCTGATACCAGATCTGGTTACCACCCACTTTTCTAGTTTGGTTTTTAAATGTTACTTCTTGTTTCGGAATGTTCAGTGAACATTCTAAATTAACATTCCCATAATAACATTCTAAAATAACATTCCCATAATGTTTGCAGGATGATAAAATGGAATGTTCACATAACCAAACGTTTTTAAAAAGCTGGATGATCTTTGAAAGAAAAAACGTTTTCGTAACTTAATGTTCTTAGAACATATTTCTGTTAGCTGAAAGTATGTACAAAATTTACAGGACTGCTAATTACCCGATTAGGATAATTAATGCCGTTAAGGAGTCCAGCAGTTTGCCCCTATATTCTGGTAGGTGTAAATCCACTGTAGTAAATCAGTTTGACTCTGATCAAGGAGGTAAAAGGAAGTCTTCTTAGTGTTTACAAACAAAGCCGCCTGTGCATTTTTAATCTGTCCGAATGCCAAATCATCCATCAAAGAATTACTCAAATGATTCCTTGGTTAACCAAAATGGGATTTCCAGTGACTGATATATCAGGGTGGACAATATAATCCCAGTCATTTGAGTTTAAAGCATAAAATTCATTGAAAGAAATGGGCATGGCTGGTTTAATTGAAGTGTCTGGAGGGAAAGCTTGCTGTTTGCTTAAAGAACGTGTTAAATAGTAAAGATGTCCTGTTCAGCTCCAGACATGTGAAATGGAAATCTACTGAAGGTCACGCAGGTTATAATGGGATCAAGTGAGCTGCAGACAGTGGAATGAATGAGTGTGTGAGGATATAATCAGGTCTAATCCATAGTCACCTCCCTCTGCGTGTTTGTGTGTGTTCGTAACGTGAGGCATTACAGAGAGTCCATTATGTCCAGTTGTCGGGTGAGCAAACTTTAGGTTTGAGTTGAGGTCATTTGGTCTACATAGACGACTCGTTTAACATCTAAAGTTAACATGAGCTTTCTGTTTTTCTTAATGCATCCCAGCTAACAAAAATGTTTTAAGAAACTTTCGCTAACGTTTCCATTCTCTGAACATTCAAAACGTTCTCTGAACATTCCGAAACTAGTAACATTTAAAAAACTTAGAATGTTTCAGAAAAAGAACGTTCCATAATTGATGTATTGATAATGTTTTTTTGTGCAAACGTTCTGAGAACATTATTAAAGACCAGATAACATTGAACGAACGTTCTATTAACGTTACTGGAAGAACGTTTGTTCATAAATTTGAGAGAACCTTGCCAGAACGTTCCCTGTTAGCTGGGAAATTTCTGTGCACACAATGAACTCTTTGATGAAAATGCAACACTTCTAACCATCTAATCAAATGCGGTTCAAGTTCTGCTTGTTTTATTGTTTACTTCCGGTGTTCATGGTTTTTGTTGATTTCTGTAGGATCCTGCTGGTTGCCGTGGCCATTTTCTCCCTGTACTCGGTCCATTTGCTGCTCAAAACGGCCAATGAAGGAGGTTAGCTTCTCTCTGTGAACATGTTTCTATTTTTAACTGTGATAAGTATGAGTTTTAACTCTCTGAATCCCCTCTGTTCAGGGTCTGTGGTGTATGAACAGCTGGGGTACAAAGCGTTCGGGATTCCAGGCAAACTGGCAGCATCCTGCTCTATCACCATGCAGAACTTTGGAGGTATGACCAGCAGTGTGAACATGCAGATAACACTGAGTTCGGTTCTGTTTAAGGCACTAAAGCGTTTTCAAACTCTGTTTCAATCCCAGCAATGGCGAGCTACCTCTACATCGTGAAGTACGAGCTGCCCATCGTCATTAAGGCCTTCTTAGACGCCAATGACAAGTAAGATTTCACAGGCTGCTGATGTTGTTGTTGCGCTGGAATGTTTTTCAGCACTGGTTAGAACAGTGTGAGCGTTTCATTGTACAGCTGTCCGGCCGGGGGGGTCTGAACGTCTGTTCAAAGACGTCGATTGAGAGCTTTGTGACAGTGACCTAATACAACAAACACTGACATGAAAGATTCAGACCCCTACATGGAGCCCAAAGGCCCCTGCACACAAAGCAACACGATACACGGCCCCAGACAGAACTGAAACACCGCAAACACTCTCGCAGTGTGTTGTTTGGAAACAGGATGTTGCAGAACAGCTGCGTGTCATTTCCTCAGCACTAATTTCGAACTTTGTGGTGTGTTATGTTTTGCAGTGCGTGGTACACTAATGGAGATTATCTGGTTCTAATAGTCACCGTCAGCATCATACTGCCACTCTCGCTGCTTAAAAACCTGGGTAAGTGTCCTCGCAGGAGAGTGAAACTCACAAAACTAGAATTTACCCCAGAATAAATAAGGGATTATATTTTGCACAAAGAATATTAAGATAAATTTGATTAAAATTAGGTAAGGCTTTATTTTACAATCTCCTTGTTACACATTTTACATGTACTTACTGTAGTAATTACTATAAATTGTGCATAATTACATGCAACTAACCCTAATCCTAACCTTAACCCTATAGAAAATACATGTAGGTAATTATTATTACTCAGTACTTAAATGTATAATTACACTGTAACATAGACACCTTAAAATAAAGTTGAACCTAAAATTATAAAATTAAATAGAAAAATTATATATATATATATATATATATATATATATATATATATATATATATAAAAATTAAATATTATTCAAAATAATATCATAATATAATTATTGTTATTATAAAAATGGTAAAATGATCAATTAAAAATTAATAAAAATAAATAAATAAAATTGTAGAACAAATATATATGAGGGGGGATAGTTATTAAAATAATAAATGTTTATAATTGTATTAAGTTTAATAATTTAATAATTTATATGAATTTAAATAATAATGTATAATTGATGTAATTATTATAAGTTATAATTATTATAAAAGTTAAATTATAAATAAATACAATTATTATAAAAATAAATATAATACAATTTTAGAATAATTATATATATATATATATATATATATATATATATATATAATTAATATAATAATAATAATTATTATTATTATTAAAAATGTTAAATTATAAATAAAAATAAATGTAACTAAATTTTTAGAAAGATTATATATATATATATAAAATATGACGTGACTGAAGATGTTTGTATTTAGTGTGTTTTGTGCTGATCCTCTTGGTTTGTGTTTCTTTTCAGGTTATCTTGGATACACTAGCGGTTTCTCTTTGTTGTGTATGGTGTTCTTCGTCATTGTGGTGAGTACTGAGATAAAATGTTCATAAATGCTCCTGTTTAACATATATAAAAAAACATGCAAATGAGAGCAAGAGTGTCATTGGAGCTGCTATTGTTAGTCTGACGAGACGTTCCCTCTTGCTTTTGTTCTTCAGGTGATCTACAAGAAGTTCCAGATCCCCTGTCCACTACCCGAGAACCTCATTAACATCACAGTGAACGTCTCTCAGCCGCAGGTCAACACTACTGAAGAAGAGTGCTGCAAACCCAAGTACTTCGTCTTTAACTCACAGGTACGAGGCTGATATTTGCATCCAGATATTTGCATTTGAGTGTGAGAAGTGTGCGCTGATCTAACTTTATTGTTTTACCTTAGACTGTGTACGCGGTTCCCATTTTGACCTTTGCATTTGTGTGCCACCCGGCTATCCTGCCCATGTACGAGGAGCTCAAAGAGTGAGTAAGATTTAGGACCTACTATGCCCTTTTACAAAGTTTTGATGTTGCAATAGAAAAACCTCTGTAAAATGATTTATAGTAATCAAGAATAAATCATGGAAAAGCTAAGTCAAAAGGCGCCCTATAAAAAACTAACTCTTTCTCCAACTTTCCATCTGCAGTCGTTCCCGGAAGAAGATGCAGAACGTTGCGAATGTGTCGTTTCTGGGAATGTTTGTGATGTATCTGTTGGCTGCTCTGTTCGGATACCTGACCTTCAACGGTGAGCAAAACACAGACGCACGGCCACATCCGAGCCTGAGCGGCTTCCAAAACACGTTACGACACATTTGATAGTGCGATACTGGGTTAAAATGTACAGTGAGGCTGTTTGTTTTAAACGGAGGTGTGTCCGTTAAAACGCTCCGGATTGAGCCGGCAGAAGGCCAGCGGTGAACCCGTGTGTTCCATAGATTTTGGGAAAAAGTGAGAGACGTTCAGCTGTTTGCTGCAGCTGATAGACAGGAAATGTTACGCAACGGAGGGATTTCTCAGACTCAGCGAAGGAAAAATAAACATATTTGTGGGATGAGTTGTTTGATGTTCTGGACAAAGTTATAACACAGCTTGTTGACGATAAAATGGGTTTTTCATCATTCAGAGTAACTAAAACCATATGAAACATTTTCCTTATTAAACTAGAACATATATACGCTTTATTTCAACTAGTTGCTAAGGCAACATTTCTCATTTCCATTTAGTTTTTATTTATTTATTTTTATTTTAGAACTTGAAGTACTAAAATAACTAAAACTGATTAAAAATTAATAAAAATGTATACATATTTAACACATTAAAAAAACCCAAATACACAACAAAATTACTAAAATTTTATTTTATCTAGTTTCCGAGCCAACATTTTTCATTTCCATTTAGTGCTTTTCTTTTTTATTATTTTTTATTATTTTAGAACTTGAGGTACTAAAATAACTAAGAGTAAAAATTATTAAAATTGATACAAATATATAAATTTTTTTTAATCAAAACCCTAAAAAGGGGCCAAAAACAAAAACCTACTAAAATGAAAATGGAAAATATAAAATTATTTTAAAAAGTTTATTTTATTTCAGCTATTTGCCAAGGCAATATTTTTTATTTTTATTTAGTTCTTTATTTCTTTATGGTTTATTTCAGAACTTTAAGTACTAAAATAACTAAAATTAAAACTATATAAAAAAATCAAAAACTAAAAAAGGCCTAAAACACAACAGAATGACTAAAACAAAAATGAAATTCATAAATTCATAAAAACTGTGATGATGTGATAATGAGTGCAGTTTGAAGAAAGAGCTTGTTTTGTGTTTCACAGAGGCCGTTGAACCCGAGCTCCTGCACACTTACTCAAAGGTCTACAATTTTGACTTGGTGCTTCTGATCGTGCGTTTCGCCGTCCTGACCGCCGTGACGCTGACCGTGCCCGTGGTTCTCTTCCCAGTGAGTATTTCTGCACATTCACAGGCCTTGAAACACACAGAAACGTTGCAGGTGTGTTGATCGAAGGTTTCTTCAATGTTTCAGATCCGCACCTCAGTCAACCATCTCCTCGGCGCCTCTAAAGACTTCAGCTGGCCGCGTCACATCTGCATCACCGTCGCCCTGCTGGTCTGCGTCAACATCCTCGTCATCTTCGTTCCCACCATCAGAGACATTTTTGGATTTATCGGTAGGTGGGACACAGGATGTGATGTCACAGCTTGTGTCGTTTTAGTATCATTAATATACTATTTTGGTTTTTAGCATTATTTTGAAGTTTCAGTAATTTCCGTTGTGTGTTTTTTGTTTATTAGATTTTATTTATATGTCTATATAGACGAAAAAAATGGTGTAGGATTTACTTTGATACAATTTGAGCAATTTTCACTCAGACATTGCTAGTAAATTTCACAAATAATTACAAAGAAAAGGCAAATATCACATTGAATTAAACAAAATTTTGAAGTAGAAAGACTGAAAAAATCAACTATCTGAAATAAAATAAGTTTGTTTTATTTCAAGTATCGAAAATGTTTTTTTTACAACTTTCAAATATAAATTTTACAATGTATTCATTTTTATTTCAGTTTTACTTATTTTACTACTTCAACTTAAACAAAAATAAGTTTAACATTTTTTATTTCAATTAATGTTTATTTTATACAGAAGAGGATTAGGGCCAAGCAATAATAAAAAAAATAAAACTCGAGATTAAAGTTGTTAAATTTCGAGAAAAAAGTCGAAATAAAATGTTGAGAATAAACTCATTAAATTATGAGAATAAAGTCATTAAATTACGAGAAAAAAGTCGTTAAATTATGAGGACAAATTCGTAATTTAATGAATTTGATCTCGTAATTTAATGACTTTTTTCTCATAATTTAATGACTTTATTCTCAACATTTTATCTCGACTTTTTTCTTGAAATTTAACGACATTTTTCTCATAATTTAAAGAATTTGTTCTCGTAATTTAATGACTTTTTTCTGGTAATTTAATGAGTTTATTCTCAACATTTTATCTCGACTTTTTTCTCGAAATTTAACAACTTTAATCTCGAGATGGTTTTATTTTTTTATTATTTTTTTTACAATATAGTTTTTATTAACTTTTATTTCAGTTTTAGTTATTTTTGTATTTCAACTTAAAATAATAATAATTTTAAGTTTATGTTTTATTTCAGTTAATGTTTATTTTACAACTCTATTTACATACATACTATATTTTTTGACAGTATATTTTTTAATGAATTTTTATTCCCATTTTAGTTATTTTAGTACTTCATTAGCGTCATCATCTATCTGAACTAAAATATGTTTTTATATTTTATTTCAGTTGAGATTTTAATGGTTTTTTTTTCCTGGTTGGTTTCTCTGCAGGTGCGTCCGCTGCTGCTATGCTCATCTTCATCCTGCCTTCGGCCTTCTACATCAGACTGGTGAAGAAGGAGTCCATGAAATCCGTCCAGAAGATCGGGGTAAGAGATCCGTGTCCTTCCGTCCGTCCGCGTGTTCTTGAGGACGATAGACTCAGTATGTCTCATCACACTCTCTCTCTCGTTCTCCTCAGGCGTTGTTGTTCCTCATCATGGGCATCGTAGTGATGATCTGCAGCATGACTTTGATCGTCCTGGACTGGATCCACAACGCAGGATCTTCAGACGACCACTCCGACGGCCACTAGTGGGCGTGTCTTAACGCTAATCGTCAGGCAGAAGGGGGCGGAGCCGATCCGCTGACTCTGCAACTGAGAACTAGAAGAAGCTGCTCTAATTTCAGCGCAGAGCAAAGACAAACATCCCATTCTGAGAGAATGTCCTGAACTTTGTACAGTATGCTGTTAGGCCACACAGATGGTGATCCACTCGTATTGTTGTGCTTCTTTTTTTTTTCTTCAGTTTTTGTTGTCGATTTGCTTTCCTTTTTTGTGTCGTTCTTCCGGTACAGCTGAGTTTCGGTGGTACGTCGCACAGGAGCGTGTGCGTCATTCACCGTTTTCAGGTTTAGTACTCGCAACCAAAACCGTACTGATTTCACCATCAACAGCGAACGGAGACGCATCTTCGACATCCGTTCGCACCTTTGCCAAAAATATCAGTGTTTGTATGTGGAAAAGCACTTAATCTTTTCAGCACATGTGAAGAAACTGTAATTTCGCACATTTTGGCTGTGCTTTAAGCGCATTTGTTACAATGCCATTTTTATACTGTACTACTTGAGTCACCTTTACCTGTCGTGTAGATCTACTAATGAACAAATATCGATCGGTAGTTGTTGATTTCAGGCAGGTGGAACGGCTGAATGAATTTACTGTAACTTATTTAAACCCAGACGACTGCGAAGGGCTTTAAAGTCAACGCCATCTCATGTTCTACGCTGCAAAAAAATGAATTTCCTACTCAGTGTTTCTGTCTTGTTTTCCAGCGCAAATATCTAAACATTCGCAAATCAAGCAAAATGACTGAAGATTTTAAGTCTTATTCACTGAAAAATGCATCGGAATTAAGGGGGGTTTTGCAAAAAATATTTCAGAAAAGTAATCTCGTTAAGTTCTCTGTTTTCTGATTAGATATTTGTTCTTGTTTTAAGCTTAAACGCACTTCATTCTGATACATTTTCATTAAAAAAATACTCATCGTTTTGATATTCGCATTGGAAAACGAGACTAAAATACTGTTTTTTTGCAGCGATTCATCATTGCACGTTATCTGAAATCACTGTTAAACTGACATCACATCAAACTGATGTTTACCACTAGTCAAATAACTATTTAATCGTTGTTTTAGACTCTAAAAATCGTATTTAATAAACTAAAGGTTACGACAGTAATAGTGAATAATGATTGAATATCCTGTTTCACGGTACGTTATGGAAGTAGAATGAGTCGCTAATGTGTTTCACGTTGACTTTAAAGCTTCATGGTGTGATTGTCACACTGAATCAAATGGCAGAACGTTGTTGCCGAGGGAAATGAGACCGTTAGTGTTTAACTTGACTTACCATTTCAGTGTTTGCCATCGGCAGCTTGAACGAGAGACAGACAGACTGACGGGGAGTGTGTGTCCTTCACTAATCAGCTGTTATCAGTGTGTTGAATTGATAGGTCACATGACCACACTCACACACACTCACACACACACACCTCACTGTGCTTCCAACAGCTAAACCTCATGTGTCATCCAACCTGTTACTCTCCAGCCGTTATTTATGGAAAAACATCAGTGTAATTTAATCTATTTTACTATATTTATATATCTATATATATATATATATATATATATATATATATATAATATATATATTGTATATATGTGTATATATCACAAAATGAAGTGTATATATGCTGTCATTTCTTCTTTTTTTTTCTGTTTTCTTTTCTTCAATTTTGCTCAATATGTTTGAAATATGAAAATGGCTTTAGATGTCCCTCGGTGTGTGTCGGGGCCCTGATCGGCCCCTCTTCATCGGGCTGTGAATGTCAAACTGAGCGCAAGGTTCAGCCCCGACACACACACACACACACACACACCTTTTACATTACTACTAAATGCTGTAGTCGAAGTGGAGAGGGGTGAAGCGCTCCTCATGTACAAGAGGCCATTCCTGCGAATGATACGCTCTTGTTTCAATGAAACACTATGTATATCATGTAATTAATGTCTATTAAAGGTTCAAGATAACCCATTCATGTGTCACTGACTTACTGTAGAGAAATAAATCACATTTATTTTTAATTTAATGAAGTGCTGTTACACATAATGAGAGTTAAAAGAAACATATATATATATATATATATATATATATATATATATATATATATATAAATGTATTGTTTTGAACAGCATTCTTTGAAACAAATGATTTTAAAATCAGCACAAATACAAATAATATTCATTTATCTTCTTAGTACAAGGTCGTACTAAACATTTTAGGAAATTAAAATGACATTTATTTTTAATTTAATGACATGTTTTGTCAGTGGTATTGCACATAATGAGAGTTAAATGTAAATGTAAAAATAATTTTGTAAAAAATGTATTCATTTTTTTAAATGCTGACATTTTTCCAAATATATATATATATATATATATATATATATATATATATATATAGAAGGTCACAATAAATATTTCAGGGTATTAAACACAACATTTATTTTTAATTTAATGAAGTGCTGTTACATATAATGAAAGTTAAAAGAAACCTATATATATATATATATATATATATATATATATATATATATGTATTGATTTGAACAGCATACAGCATTATGTGAAACAAATGATTTTGAATTTGAATTCTTCACAAATAGATATCACAAACACAAATAATATTAATTTATCTTAGTTTAATACAAGGTCATACTAAACATTTTAGGAAATTAAAATGACATCTTTAATTCAATGACATGTTTCGTCAGTGGTATTCCACAAATGTAAAAAAAAATGTTTTATTAAAAATGTATTCATTTTTTTTTAAATGCTGACTTTTTCCAAATATATATATATAATGTAAGGTCACAATACATTTATTTATAACATTTATTTTTAATTGAATTATGTGCTTTTGTCAGTGCTGTTACATAATGAGGCTTATAATATTATGTATTAATATTATGTATTAATAATGATATGTATATGATAGAATGTATATTATTAAAAATGAATTTATTTGAACATTTTAAAAAAAATATTTTCACATTTTAAATAAAAGTTTGACAAAGTGATTATGTACAGAACTGGATCTTCTGTTTGCGTCTACAGACAATGTCTCCCTCTGCTGGATCGCTTTTGTACTGCGCGTTCTTCCGTTACATAACCGAAATCGTTAATGGGCTGTTTTGATATATAGTTTGCATTATAAAGTGTTATCACTCAATCTTTTGAACTGAAAGACTTTAAGCTGACATCAGTAATCACATTTACTCTTTAGGCACACTCTAATGTGACGGACACTCGCTTCGAGGTCAACGAACGTTAGAAAGATTATTCGATAGAAAAGAAACTACGGAAGAACTAAACGTCATCATCATTAACATAATAATGTCCCCATAGGGGAGGATCAACGCGCAGCGACGTAATCTCTCATTGGTCAGATATTCAGTCATTTATGTTTAAGGAACCAATCTGCTCTATTTATATTTTAAAAATTTAATTATGACATAAAAAGTCGAAATTACGAAATAATATGTTATAACATATATAATATATATACTTCTTATGTCGAAATTACATAAAAAAAATCCTCTTGTTTTTTTTAAATGGGCGTTCCTTTTAAAAAATTTTAAAACCGTTTTCAATTAACATTAAACAAATTTATTAAAAACGTCACACACCCACAAAAAAGAGGAATAAAACAAGAAAAAATATCGAAGCCAATTTCCGTCAAATAAGAAAAAATAATGCTTTTGTAAATCATAATAATGACATAAAAGTCCTATTTTAGTTTGACTTTTTAAATTATGACTTATGACTTTTTATTGTCATGATTTCGACTTTTTATCTCAATAGTATGACTTTTAAAGTCTCAATTTTCATCCCGACTTTCGTCTTATATATATGACTTAGTGTGTCAAAAATAGGACTTTTATGTCATTAATAAAAGCATTATTTTTTCTTACTTGACGGAAATGGGCTTCCATATTTTTTCTTGTTTTATTCGTCTTTTGTGTGTGTGTGTGTGTGTGTGACGTTTTTATTCATTTTGTTTAACGTTAATTGAAAACGGTTTTAAAAACTTTTAAAAGGAGCGCCCTCTGGTGGATTTTTTTTTCATTTTTCAGAATAACGTTCATCATCCGCCGTTCTACTGAATTTTACTTCAGCGAACCTTAAACCCTACGTGATGACGCTGTGAGTCTCCCATCATGCCCCGTCGCAGCGCCCCACAGCGGTGAAGAGGCGGAACTGCAGCCTCTGACCCACATGTGGCCGGGCGCCTTTAAATCTATCGCAATTACGAGCTCAAGTGCTCATGAAAGTGCACGAAAAGTGTATGTTTTTGCGCTAAGGACCGTCCTACGTGCTATTATATGATCTGAAGCCCGTGGAGCGACGCGC